>NW_015626034.1:235053-244987 GCF_001515625.1 Sinocyclocheilus rhinocerous | reverse complement strand
TGTGGAACACACAACTCTATTTATACACTTACACACTTATTTATCTAACACACATACTTAGTCTACATTTCAATTTTGCACTAATATACCTGTACATACAAAACTATCTATCGTAATATACCTGTACATTCAATTGTCAATTTGTATATTGTATTGCTTATTTACTTGTTCTATTTTTTTGTTTTTGTTCTGTCACTGTCATTCTGTTGCACTGTGGAGCTTCTGTCGCGAAAACAAATTCCTCATATGTGTAAACATACCTGGCAATAAAGCTCATTCTGATTCTGATTCTGATACGGCACAACAATATGCAAACTAAATGTTACATTTCAACTGTGTTAGAAAGGTCCTATAGTCAAATGAAAGTCAAATTTTAAAACAAACGAATTCATTCTTTAAATAACAATACTACTGCTTCTATTAATAATAATAAAGTGTAAAATCTGCAGATATCAAAATAGAAATCACCCTCCCCTGCTGACCTTCCCAATATAGTATTTAAAATGGCAACATTTTGACCCAACATTTTTTAGGTTTAAACTATACATTTTATACTTGCTTTTATTTCTATTTTTAACCAGTAATTCAAAACCAAATTGCAAACATATTCTTGTACCTTTTCCTTCTTCTAAATTAAATTGACCAGAATTCGGCACCTGTAATGTGAGGCCCAAACGATTTCACAGAGCCATTAATAAATAAGCGTCTGGAATTCAGTGTCTTGTTTTTGCGTCATTGGCTCACAGTTACTGGGGTCATTTGACAGGAGAACAGGCCTTGAGTGGAGAGAAAGGAACTGGATAGCCATCTCAAGTGCAGGAGGCAGGGATCAGATTCATGGGCGCATCTGCAGCACTTTCCCGGGAAGCGAGTGTGTGCCGTTTCATTCAGAGCCACCTCTGGCCAAACCTCACAAGGCCACATCAATTAAGCCTATTGAAAATGCTTTCAAGCACTTCCTTGTTTACAAACTGCCTTATAAAGGCACACGGAGCGGAACCAAGAGGGTAAAACTGAGTCACCGCAGACAGAGGAAGGAGATAAAATGCCACCTCAGCCAAAATTCCGACCATTTGAAAAGGAAGCGAACGGACGCATGCATACCTTGACCATTTACACATATTTCTCCACAATGAGGGTGACCAATGCGTGCCCAGGAAAGATTCAGGAATTTCAAATCAGGAAAGGGCTTTTATTGCAGGCTGAAGGGGGAATTAGTTGGTGAATGGATAGGGCTAAGCTACATACACCGTGTCCGCAGTCAGACCCGCGTGTTTGTTTTTATCACCGCATGAGACTGGTGTTACCGGGCCTTGTTTACCTTGGAACTGTGTCAGAATTCATTCTCTGCTTGAAACCCTTTCTCGATTGCATCAGAGCTATGGGAACAACATTTCCAGAGCCCATCTGATGTTTTGGCTGCTGCTCTGAAGTTCCTATTACAAACTATTAGTGACTTGATATTTACACACATTTAACTAAGAACTGTATTTTACTTAAAATTCTGACAGATACGCCATATATATATATATAAAAAAAAAAAAAACATCTTTTTAGCATTTTTTCTGAATAGTATGGAAGTATGTTTTTGGATGAAATGACCGAACGAAAATGAAGTAGTTCTGGTCTTATTTAGATTCAAATCCTACACCTTTGGCTAATGTGCATTGTGTGGTTTTATTGTATTTATTAGTTTATGGGTGAAAGGAAAGCTGTCATCAGGCATTTAGTGCTGATGAAATCAGCCCATAACACTGAAAAATGGAGTGTTTGCTCACCTGTCAAATAACAGACTTAATCTCTGCAATATGTGTCAACATCAGCTGGCCACTCGTGTTAAACAGACGTTACATTCAAAAATTCGTATCTATTACTTTCTGGTAAAGAGAAATTTGGTGATAACACTTTTATTCTTATGAAAATAACAGTGGAATTGTGTATTTGTGTTTTGCATGTTTTCTTGCCAAAGTCAGAATGTGTTCCTCATATCAGTGCCAATTACCAGAACGTGCAGTTAAGAATATAAGTCAAGTGTGAAGGGTGTGCCTCAAGAACCAGACGGAACATCAAGAACATGCACTGTTGCTTGAAAGTGCAAATAATAGTGATGGAAGAGCAATGTTTGTCAGGAGAGCTGGAAATGTGAGGTTGATAACTTGATAAGACTGTTGTATGTTTGTTGAATCTACACCAAAAAAATTTGTTCCATTTAGTTTCACGTTTTAGTCCTGCACGTTTTAGACACTGCACCAGTGTCTAAAACGTTTTTTTTGTTGTTGTTGTTGTTGTTGTTGTTGTTGAAAGTCTCTCCCGATAGCAATCACTAAGTTAAGTGGTCTAAATGTATTTATATGTATTCATATTGTCTGTGGAAGGCGTAGGACCATAAAATGTTTGTCCAATCCTAACCCTTAGTCCAAGGGCTACAACAGGCTGTCCTACCTGCCTGTCAACGCATGTATTTGCATACTTCCGCACACCCTGTTCGCACAGACATGATACATGATACATCAACGTGTTCCATTTAGCTCCTGCAGACCAAGTAAGAATGGAAGGCATTATTATTGTAACATTATGCACTTTGTACTGTAATGACTTTTTTTCCAGTGATTGAGACATGAGGTAATCTGACAGCGTTGCATTCAACCCTTGACCAATGTCGTCTCTCATCGTGTTGCTGGTTAGCCTCTGGCCTTCCTGAGCGCGTTCATGTGTTTTGGAGGAGGTGTGGCTTTGGAGACTGATTATTCGGGTAGGGTGAGACCTTATGCTTTAAAAGATAGCTTGCAATTGCTAGCCTCTCCAAAATCGCCTACCAGCTAGTGGTTAAAATGGGAACTACAGTCCAAATCCAAAATATTGGAGAGCTTCTCCCGCCCTTCCTCCTCAGACCTCGACGCTCATGCTGGTTGTCAGATGCAAGTGAAACTGAAAATGCTAGCCAATGAGCCTTACAGTGTAAGGTGTAAGTTGTTTTATCAGTGCTTAATATGCACTTGTTCATAGACCGCAATACCATTCGGTACTGACATTTTAAAAACATCCATTTCCTGCTAAGATTTGAGCGCTGTTGAGCGATGATCATTGTAGCCAATCACAGTCATATCTGTTGAGCGCGTGAACACAATGACCAATTAGCGCTGTTTAAGAATCTGCTCAACACCGCTCACTAGACCAGAGCTAGACAACACTAGACCAGAGCTTGTTAGATGGATGCTGAGACTTTTAGGTCGAGTAGAATTTGCAATCTCTGATTCAGGTCATTTGCTGGCTTCAGTGGCTGCAATATGCTGTATTTTCTGCCAACTGGCAACCTGGGATGTTGAACTCCTATTGGGTAAACTGGCAGTGGGCGAAATCACGCAGACCAAACCAAAAACAGACATTCTGACACAAAATGCACATTTCAAAGCTGAATAACTGGCTGTAGCGTTGTTTTTCAGAGAAACAAATATGTGAACTTAGCATGTTTCCTAAATATCTGCAAACATATTGCAGTAATTTTATGCTTTAGTACAGTCAAGTACAGTACTGTCCGACTCCACACTTTTGTGATGTAATGTGGTTTTGACTGTTGGGTCAAAGGTGCATAACAGCCACATAGGGGGAAACCCTGCTTCTGAAACTTAAAATGAGCAATGGGACAACCATGCTCCTGGAGAGCTACCATACTGCAGAGTTCAGCTCCAAGCCCAATCAAACACACATTAACAAGCTAATCACAGTTTTCAGAGTTAGCTGTAAATTACAGGCAGGTGTGTTGGAGCAGGGCTGGAACTGACGTCTGCAGCAAGCTAGTTCTCTATGAGGAGGGTTGGAGACCCCTGCCTTGCAGTCCTGTGGACTTCATGGACATGCGCATATATACAACAGCCATTGTAAGTCAGCAAGACCCCAAGTGCGAAGTTTGCCATCTGGCACAGGGCCAAAGCTCAGTTTCATCCAGCATGTATACAAGTTGAATTGTACTCCAAGCAACCTCGGCATTGAATGTGACTAACAATGTGTATTTTATCCTTCAAATATTAGATTTCTTAGACAAGGGGTGTCAAATCCTGCTCTTGAAGGGCCACTGTTCTGCAGAGTTTAGCTCCAGTCTTAATTAAATACACTTGAACCAGCTAATCAAGGTCTTTAGGATTACTCTGCAAATGATTCAAAATGCAGCAGCACGTCTTGTTTTCAATTAGCCCAAGAGAGCCCATGTCACACCGCTTCTCATCTCTCTGCACTGGCTACCAGTCACGGCTCGCATCAAGTTCGTCATTGGTGCTTGCCTACAGAACAGCCACGGGCTCCGTACCCTCCTACCTCCGCTCTCTCCTAAGCATCTACATCCCCTCCAGAAGCCTGCGGTCGGTAAACGAGCGGCTGCTTGTCCCATTGCAGAGAGGCACAAAATCACTCTCCAGGACATTATCTTTCACCTTCCCCTGTTGGTGGAATTACCTACCTAACTCCAAATTCTATGCCTTCGCTTTTTCTGTTCTCTTACTATCCTTATCCCTAGCTTTTAACTATTTTGAACGATGACTGAAACCTTGTATAAGGGGCACTTTTTGTGTTTATTGTCATCTTATGGTAAATCGCTTGTAAATCCTCAATTTGGATAAAAGCATCTGCCAAATGTAAATGTAATGTTAACGTACTAGAAACTTCCAGGTAAGTGTGTTGTGGCAGTTTAGAGCTAAACTCTGCAGGACTTAAACTCTATCCCTCCAGGAGCAAGATTGGAAACCCTTGACCTAGACAGATGACTGTAGCTCTACTTCGCAAAACATGCTGTTGCTCATTTAGAACTCTGCATGTTAATATAAGTATAAGCCCGAAGTATACTTTTGCGCCATCTCACGGACAATGTGTCTGACAATTTTTGGCATCAGCATAGTCTGTTGATGTCCATGCATACCAATTAATCTAGCCGAGTAAACTTGAAGAGTCCACTGTAGTGTACATGCATCTTCTACTTGAGAATATTGCTGAGCAAGTTAAGTTTTCAACAGGTATTTAGTTACTTGACACTACAGCTCAGACTTTTGAAGGAAACTTTATCTTTCCATTCGAATACTGGGGTTTGTTACTGCAACACTAACACAACATATGTAACAAGACCACACACTTGCAATGCACTGGCCAAGCCTTAATGACTGCTGTCGCATACTTGTGTAGAGTGTTTTTGATTTTAGTTTGAGTGTGAAATGTATTACTGGTGAGTCATCTATGTTCTGTTAGTGTCTGGGAGTTCATAGATGAAATGGATGTCATGTGGACAGATGGGTGAGGGTGTCGAGTTGATTCAAGTGTATTTATCGGCTTGGGTGTAGGCTACTGTTTGATGAAGGATTGAAAGTACCAGAGTTAATGCCATTGGAATTGTCTTGAAGTTGATTCTGGCAGTCAGTGCAGTTGAGGTATAACATAAGAGAGTTTGCAGTGGTCAAACACGGGTTGTTTTGAGGCATTGAGGGAATGTAGCAGATACACATGAAGAAGGAATAGAGCTTGTACAAGAGGCCAGTTGACTGAATCTTCTACGTTGTGGAGCATGAATTAGCAGAACCCAACAGGTTTCTTCTACTAAGCATTAAGTCGTATTGAGAAAGTGGAGTTCAGGGTGGATGTTGTTATCTGCAGATATTGGATTCAAAAACTGAGGCGAAACAGTAGACCATTCTTGTGACGTCAGAAGCAGGGATCAAAATTAAGGTTTGACAAATCAAAATTAGCTTCAGTAAGTCAAGTTGGCTAAAACGTCTGTTGTGAGCCGTTTGGATAAAAGCAACTGCCAAACAAATAACTTAAATGTCATTCAAATATATTTACCAGGTAAACTGCAGACTAATAAAGCAAAGAATTATTTGTGGTCCCTAGTAAGTAGGAGCTAGAGGAGCTGGTGTTTAAGAAATTGTGGTAGTGATTGTTTGACATACTGTATCAAGATAACCAGTAAGATAATGCGCTACAGTCCATTGTAAATAGAAGTGTTCTCTATAACACTTGTAGGGGAGAGAGAGCAGCTGAAGGAGATGATGTAAGCTCAGAGTGTCTATATGAATGCTAAAATCACCAAGATGGGTGTTGGGGAAACTTCTCTAAAGTTTGTTTCAACATTTGGTCACAAATGAAGAATGGAGTTACACAGCATTTCCTGTTTAACGGAAATGAACCCATCATGGTTTTTCATGGTTTAAGGCCTGTTATCTATATCGCACATTATTTTTTCTCTTTTTAATTAAGCCAGCTTTTAATAATAAATTAGATAATTTCTTTAAATTACCTTGTGATTACAACCAAAGAATTACATTAGGCATATAGATCATATAAACAAAGTGCAGAAGTCAAAAAGCATTCACAATGTTACAAACCAAAAAAGAACAAGAAAGAAAAAACGAATAATAATAATAAAGAAAACTCACTCACCCCTATCTATTTGTTGAGGTCAAAACCCTTTTAAATAAAACGTTAGAACTACAGAGAGATAAAAAAAACTGTTGTAGTGACTGTTAAAGGATCAAAGGCTACAGACGTGTACTCTGAAATTTCTCTAAATTAGGCAAACTATTTAAAATGACAAAGGTCTAACTGAGCAAGTAAGAAGGTTATATCAATATATTAATTATATTGATGCATCATTGAGAACTTACATCAAATCAAATATCCGATGATGACACATATTCAAAATTTAGCTTTTTATTGAACAAGCAAAGCAGCATATTTACACAAATGTATCTGCATTGTACAAATGCTTCATCTGTTTTGGGCATCCAAGTCACTTGCTAACAAATCCTAAAGTGCATTTCACAAGGCCAAATCTTGATCTTTTATAACTCTTCACATTCTAGGCATTATTTATTTTAGAGTTAAATGGTTAAATGCAAGTTTGCCATTACTCTTCTAAAAGTAAGTTTAACTCTAACTGATTTGATTTTGCATCAATCTCTAACTGTTGTTTATAACCGATTTATGGAACCGAGTAGTGCATAGTGAACGTTATACACTTTACATATTTAAAAATGGGATTATGAATGTAGTAACACAGTCTGTGCGCTGTGAGATAAAATTCATCTTACACACAATTCTGTACCACCGATGGTGATAGAAAATATCTGGTTCAGAGGAAAATGGATTTAAAACAATCATCAAATCAAAACATATTCTCAAAAAGAAGCGTTTACAAGTCAAACGCAAGTTTAACACTGATTTGGTGTACATGCATTAGTCAACACCATAGCATATTAGTCATACAGATTTTATTCCCGCCACTGTTGAGCCTAGTTAGGCAAAATAGCGTTATGACCTGATGTTGCCTCATACAGTGTAGCACTACAACTGTGCTCAGAATCCACTCTAACATAGAGCATGACCACAGTAACCATGAGTGCAGCAAGCCACACCACACAAAACTGTCAAAGTCAACACACAAGGGTAAAAAACAACGACAGGGGTACGTAAATGTACCCTTTAAGAACTGTATAAAAGTCCCACCACAGATGCCACTGTTACTGTCCGCAACATATTTTTGCTTGGTGGTTACACTAACAGAGGGACTGCTGGCTGAAATGAATTGAAATGAGATGAAAACCCCTCCACCTACAGCTTCCGCAGATGCCATAAAGGTCTGCCATTCACAAGACTTGAAAAGTGCACTTGTCGTACATAAGGAACAGTCACATACTTGCCAGAGTTCAGGATCATTCGACTACTTTTTTTTAAGGCTTTCAACCGAGAGTGATCGAGTGCAGTGAAATTAGTCAGATTTGGCAGAGTGTCAAACTTTGGGATCAGGGCCGTCCTTAGGGGGGTGCAACTGGTGCGGTCGCATCGGGCCCCACGGCGAATGGACCGAGGGGGGCCCCGCTCCCTACCTCGCACCGGGCCCCGCATCAGCTAAGGATGGCCCTGTTTGGGATTAAGGAAATATGAAGAAGAATGGAAAAATACAGGAATACTGTAACCTCTAGAAAGAATGTGAAATCAAACAGTCCAAACTTGATAGAAATGGCCAGTTTTGTGAAAAGTCAAACTATAAAAGTTCCGTCATGATTGGCTCAACCTCGACTAGTTTTACTCAATGTTCCAACCGATATGCTGTTCTTTTTTCATGGAACACAATGGAAATTTCAATGTTTTGGTGAATTTTCAGTTAATAATGTTTAAAGGGATATTTTACACAAATGAAAATTCTGTCATCATCTACTCGTTCCAAACCTGGGTGACTTTCCTTCCTCTTTGGAACACAAGTTGATATTTTTGAAAAATGTCTTATCCATATTTCTTGGACCCAGTGGACTTTCATTGTATAGACAAAAACTTAGAAAGTTATACACGTTTGGAATGATTTTAATTGTTGGGTGAACCATCCCTCAGAAATTATAGAAATTATTCTCTTCACAAAAAGTTGTTGTACGGCTTCAGAAGAATTTTATGGTGTGTTTTTGGAGCTTGACTGCCATTGTCACTAAAAACAGTCAATGTATGGAAAAGAACAACAGGAAGATTCTTCAAAAGTTTTCTTTTTGTGTTTCACGGAAAAAAATAACAGCATACAAATTGAGAATGATGGGGGTGAGCAAATGATGACAGAATTGTTGCTAGTCCTTTTAACACTTGACACTTTAACACTTACAACCCTGTAAGTGGGAAACAAATGAACACTTTAAAATGTCCTCAGTAAACTGAGAAATCAACAGTCCAGGAAAAGGTACTCCCTTTAGAAAGTAGCTTCTTGGAGCGGAAACAAACGTTCAATATAGAGTTGTCACTTTGGCTGAAAAGAGAACAGTGGAATAGTGTCTTTATTCCAACATCTGGAGATGATAGTGGACGTTGGCGATGTGCATAGGGGGTTTCTGGGATGAGAAGATCAGGAGAGAAGGAGGACTCTCCCCTGATGGGGCTGTCGCTAGGAGTTTTGCAGAAGGCGTCTATAATGGGGCATGACTTCATGCTCTGGAAGATGCAGGTTGAACTCTAGAGCCACGAGAACGGGGAACTCAAAGGCTATCAGCTCTCGACGGTTCACCCTAAACCTCTCCTCCAGTTTCTAAAGCGAAAGAGATCAAGAGTTCTCATTATATAACAGCAATTAAAAGACCATCGTTACACAACACAGACACATTCAAAAATACAGAGTAATGAGATTTAAAGAATGCTCCTTTTGTCAGATGTGCCATTATAGCCACGTTTGTTATTCAGAGACAAAGCATCAATCTTAAAGACTGTTGAGTGAATAACATCTGTTTAGTAGCTGTGGTCGCAAGCCCTCAATTTGGGACCTTCAGGTAAGGAGCTAAAAGAGTCAGTGTGCAAAGATAAACTCACATCAATCAGAAGCTTGACCTCGTGTTTCTTTAAGTCTCCTCCGATCTTGGCTGCGAGGAGGACGCAGGCCCCCGTGCAGAGTTTGCGGTTCGGTTTGTTGAGTTTACCCTGGAGCACCAGCTTCTCAAAGTAAACGAAGGCCATGGCCACCGTGGACTCCTCGTAGCCACACTCCTCCTGAGCTAGTTTACGGATCTCTCTCTTCAGGCTAGAACAATACAAAAGGCCACGACCATCAGTACTCGGGTTACTCAGATGTTATGGAACATTGTAAATATTTATAAAAGGCTTGTCACAAGTCCTTGTACAAACTTGTACAGTAAATACATCAAAAACAATTAGCTGAAACCCTTGATATCATCCAGTTCATTCTACATGTTCTTAGCAGCTCATAAGAAATCAAGAGCTGGTTTATAAAACCACAATCTGCTCTGTTTAACTGGTAAACATTTTTGGTATTCACCATGGGCGTCGCTAGGCCATTTTTAGGGGGGCTATAGCATTTGAAGATTTGTATTTGGTTATTCAGTTATATGTTATACCTATCTATGCAATACAGTGGAATACAGCACTTTTTGGTATACCCCTCCAATTAGTCAAACATTTTTTTTAT
>NW_015626034.1:231857-234838 GCF_001515625.1 Sinocyclocheilus rhinocerous | reverse complement strand
TACTTCAGTCTGTGTGCATTGAATTTATTTAATACACGAGTTTCACAATTTGAGTTGAATTACTGAAATAAATGAACTTTTCCACGACATTCTAATTTATTGAGATGCACCTGTATATATATTATACCCTCATTGGGGGCTGAGACCCCTAAAATGAAACTCCTAGAATCGCCCCTGGTATTCACACTTGCTGCATGTGAATAATTTGGCCATTGGTTGGGTTTAATTCCAAATTACAACCAATCTTAACTCTGCAAAGTATTAAGACCTATGTTAAGGATTAAATCCTGATTGAATAACTGAATAATTAATTATTAATTCTTCACTGCTTTCCAATGATTGGCAATGTGATGTCAGAAAACAACATTTGGTTGTTTCAGATATTGTAGGATATGTAGAAATTATGTAACATTTATGTAATCTGAAAGATCCTTTTGAATTATTTTTTAACCAGAACTACATTTTGAGTGTTATGTTTTATTCTACTCCAAAACACTGCTGAGATATGATTTATTTATTTATTAAGAAAATGTATTTCATTTATTTGACAGATTTATTCAAACATTAAGACTATAAATATTTTATTATTAACTTCACACAACATTAAAAAGCATCAAAACATTAATTGTTTGAATTTCCAAATACAATATTGTACGATAAAAAACATAAAACAGAATCCAAAATTGCTTTGCTTAAAAACCACATTTCTCAATAAATGGCTCTTTATGACATCCATCTCAAAACGATATTGCATGTCACACAGTATTAACTAGATTTTAAAAATGCCAGTGTTATTTGGCCATGAAAATACCTGCTGTTGTGATGCAAGGGTTTGGTGTACATCACTGCCAAATTTAAATACTTGGCATTAAATGTTTAGCATGTAGACTGCTTTATCAACATAAGAAGAACTGGATAGCAACATTCTTACCTTCTGATCTTGCTCAGTGTTAGACGAATGTGAGGAAACTTCTCCTTGAAAGTCTCATTCATGTCCTTCTTGAGATCAGAAGGTTTGACATACTCGATGACTGTGGTCTGGAAAAATAAGACCACAGACGTGGTTGATTCATTGAAAGACGTGGTTGATTCATTGAGACTGGCTGCCAAACACACATATGAGTACAGACGTATCACAAGGGTTTTCCACTGGGTCACTGAAACATTTACCCAGTTTCAAAGCATGGGGACTGGATTTTTTTCTTGGTCAAGCTCAATCGAGCTCCTAGAGATTTAATGCTTACAATAATCATAACTTTGAAATAATGAATGTTTATTGTTGCATATGAGATAATATACAAATGTCCGGGGCCTTGTACTTTTATCCCAAAATCATGTGCATGGAAACTGGAAGTCAATTATTTTATACATCCTTGCTGGGAACTTTCCTTCACAGAACACAATAGTGATTGTTACAAGCATTGCATAACCAATAGAAGGAAGGGGAAGGCTGTCTCCTGAACCGTCTGAGTTTTGAGTTCAAGTACGTGTCCACTACACAATGCTAAAACAAAAACAGAGCCGAATAGGAAATGAACATGGTTTTCTGTTATGTAAGCATGATAAAATCACTTTCAGACGCTATCTGCTATTTGAAAAAAGTAATTACAGTTGCCAACAACAGAAACAAAGAGGATACAAGAGAAAAAATATATATAATGAAGACAAACAAAGGCATAGTGTTTCTTCCAGTGTTTGGAAGTAAGACAAGCATTTTTCAAGGTCACCAGTCTGGTATTTCTGCTATACAATGTTCATTACTAATTAACTGACAACTAGGGACTCAAGTTCACACTGTAAATGTGCCTGTAACAGTAAACAATAAAAGTCACATCACTGAGTGACACATGTAACATGCCCTGTCTTTTTTTTTTTTTTAAAGTAATCCATAGGAAAAAAAATATCCCAAACATACAACATACTTTGTATCTCAATAGTCTCCTGCTTCTCAGAATTGTTTCTCTTGAGAAAAAGACCCAGGTCATCTCATATGTGTTTCTAGTTTCAGATAAGATCTCAGCGGGCTCAAACTGTGCTCAGATCTGTTAAGATACCAAACGCTGCGATCAAAAGCCAGCCATTCTAATATGAACTTACTGTAAATATTTCGCATCAAATTCACATGTTCTCAGCTATGTTATCCATATTCATTTAATATTTCTATATGTATATCAACATTTGTTTCTATTTTCATGTATTCCAATTTTTTTTAAACATCTGAAATAAAGAAAATGAAAAAATAAAAGTGTATTTTTAGGGCTGTCAAATGTTTATGTAAAATATTTAGTAAATATGTGTAACATTTTAACACACTCCCTAGAACATTATTAATTTGAATAATAATTAAAATCTGAATTTAAAAAGTTTGTGTTTATACATTATTTTCATAGTAATAAGAAAGACATAAACATACGCAAAAATATATGCTGTTAACTTAATGTCTTTGGCTTTTGTACAAATAAATACTAAACAGCATAAATAAATCTATATACATGAAATTTAGCTCTATTTATATTTTTAGGAAAGGGGTCTGTTGCAAAGGGATCATCATATTTGGGGGTCCTTGGCATCAAAACTTTTTTTTTTTCATTTGTTAAAGGGGTCATATGGCGTTGCTAAAAAGAACATGTTGTGTATTTGGTGTAATGCAATGTGTTTATGCGGTTTAAGGTTAAAAAAATGCATTATTTTCCACATACTGTACATTATTGTTTCTCCTCTATGCCCAGCCTTTCTGAAACGCGTCGATTTTTACAAAGCTCATCATTCTGAAAAGCGAGGTGTGCTCTGATTGGCCAGCTATCCAGTGCGTTGTGATTGGCCGAATACCTCAAGCGTGTGACGGAAATGTTACGCCCCTTAACATACTGTGATGCCGTGTGTGCGACGAGCGCCTGTGAGCCGGTGATGCGCCCTGAGACAAAACCAGCAAAACCCATTATAAACGAGGCATTTGCTGCATCCAGTGGGGACATAATTAC
>NW_015626034.1:209450-231554 GCF_001515625.1 Sinocyclocheilus rhinocerous | reverse complement strand
TACTCTCCCAGGTTCAGGAAACAGTCCTCATCCTCCATAAAATGCGCAGCACACATCTGAATATTTGGGTTGAACTGTTCTGGAACAGTGTTGTAAATACAACTTAACCACTGATTTCTAGTTGTGTCCTCTTTTGGAAGGCCAAACAAAGTTGTTTCGCTTTCACAACGAAACACACAGCGTCTCCACAACATGGCGGCGGCGGCAACAATACTACAGTGAGAATCAAAGTTACGCCTTCTTTCTTTGGGCGGCGTTATGAAAATCTTCCCACATTGTGACGTAGACATGTGGGGGTGTGTTAGAACGAGCCGTTTTAGGTAGGCATGGTTGACTCTTAACTTTTATAAAGAATATCTCTTTGGATTTGAGACTTTAGTCTTTGCTAGTTTTCAGATCTTCCTTATGCACCAAGAGCTTGTAACACTCCAAAGAGAAAGGAAAAATTGAAATCGCATTATATGACCCCTTTAATACAAATCACTTGTGAATCGGTCAAGTCTTGCATTGTGTTACGTGATACCTCACCATGTATGAAGGAAAGATAAGCACTCTTTTGTGCTTTCCACATGGCCATTGCGGGTCATCCAGAAGATTGGGGTCGTACTCCCTGAAATCTCCCAGTTCATTCCCTATGAGAAAAGAGAGGGCAAATAAACAGACTTTACATGTGCTGAGATCACATAATACTCAAAACAAATATACTACTTAATAAATATATAGTTCTACATTCAGAATAGCAATTGTATGGTAAGCATTTTGTATCAAGAAGTTTATGACCTTGCTCAAGTCTGCTTAATAAGTAACACATTATTAAACCAAAATGCTCATTAAAACCAAACAAGCGGCCCCTTGTGGGGACGTATTAGGGAGATTGAGGCTAAATGAAAGAGCAGTGACAAGTTGTTGGCACACGCACCGGTATCAAGGCTACTCTGGTTACTGTTGGCACGTGCCAGGCTGAGGCTCCGGTGGCTGGCATTGCGAGACTGAGAGAAAGACGACGTGGAGTCGATGGTGTTTCGACGACCCAGTACATTGGTTGGATACAGGAACTGTGTGTATGACACTGTCTGTGTAGACATTTACAGAAACTGTAGTCAAATGCTCATCAAGATTAAAGATTTTCTTTCATAACACTGGAGAAAATTTTGACTAGCCACAAAAGTTGCCATAAAATTGATATACAAACAGAAAGGAAGGTGAAAACAGATTGTACAGATTTTGCAATAAAAAAGTAAAACATCTGTAATTAATAACACTAAAGAAACAAGGTGTACACTCACCTTGCCATCTGCACCCAATTCAACACCCTCCAGGCCGATCACCATCTCCTTGGCACTCATGCCACCCGAGGGGTGTCGCTGGCGTCCGCTTTCTGCCTTCACATCCCTGCTTGAGGCAAGAGAACATCTCAGAGTCCCTCCATAGACAGCAGTCTGTACTGGCAAACATACTTAACCTGCTGCTAAACCATTTGCCACCATAACCTGCTGTGCTCACTGCTTGGCTATTTTATTTTAAATTCAGCTTAAGAAGTATTTGAAATTAAGTGTAACATTTTAAATGTTTGGCTTTAAGAGGAAGAAAAAAAAACATTAATATAGCTTAATATTAATATATCTTTTTTATACACTTACACAATAAACTCTAATGTAATAAATGTTAGTTTAAAACATTATTTACGGAATTAAATGTATGTATAAATAATGCATCATAAAATTATAGTGTGGAACAACATCAAACAAATGAAGTAAAAAATGAATTGCAATATTACTATCTCATGCCCCAAGAATCAAGGTGAATGGATGGATGGCTAATATAGCACATATAGGTTATTTTCAGGGTCCAGGAATAATAAAAATAAATCAATCAGCCTCTCACATGACAAGAAGAATTTAGGGAATTTCTTTTTAATTTCCTGCAAAAACGAATGCAAGTCGTTTTTTTTTTTTTTTTTTTTTTTAAGATTGCATCACAGCTGTATTAAATTTCGAAACATTATGACAGGTTTCATTCATGTTACGAGGGTTATTTTCGTCAACTAAAGTTAAACTAAGACTAAAACCATTAAAAAAAATCATTATTTGAAACAAAATAAACATTAACTGAAATAAAATATTTGATAAAAAAAAAACATAAATGAGAAATGTTGCCTTGCCAGCTTGCTGAAATAATGTTTAAGTACTAAAAAAAAATAAAAATTCCAATATTCCAATTAGTTTTAAACATCTGAAATAAAGAAAATAAAAAATAAAATGGTTACTTTACACTCTCTAGCCTTCAGTTACCTTCACATAGCTAAAAAAAAAAGGACTACAAGACTGTTAGTAGCACCCAGAAGCCACAGTTATATACTAATTGTAAATGCAAAGGTGTTTTAGTCATTTAACAAGTTTTTCTCATTGATGCAACTCATTTATCTAAATTAATTCTGCTAACATCATGATTTGTTTGCAGTGTACTTGAGGACTTATGATGATATGAACCAGAAATACAAACAATATTATCTAGATCATCTGTAAATAATGTTGACATTTTGTCAATGCATAAAGGATTACTAGAGTGGAGAAACAAAACACAAAAATTAACACTGAAGTAAAAAAAAGACTAATAACCAGGTATAGTGGCCACTTTAATTTGGCTGTTTGTATACCAAATAAATTTGCTAAGACCAAAAATACTACAGCATAACTAACTTATTCATGTGCAGACTTAGAAGCAGACTCTTATTACAGACAACAGACAGAACTTAGCATTAGCACAGAGTCTTTTTGAGATGTTTAGTGATGCATCAATAATCTCAGATTCCATGAGGATAGACAGCAGTTATAGGTAATATGCACAGGAGCCCTTCAAACAGCTTGGTGAATGGAAAAGCATTAGGCAAGAACTAATAGGAACAGGTGCCCTTGAGAGTTTTCAAATAAATATTTAAAAAACAAAACCAGATTTTCAGGAGGAGTTCATGGCAACTCCTAGATCCACTATTTATAGCTAATCATCAGTTCACCTGACTCGTTCCTTCAGTTTGCTGACATAAACCTTGTGTGTTTTAGTCTGTTAGCACTCAATCAGGAATACAGGAGCATCTAATACTCTTCGGCCACTGGTGGCGCTGATGCTAGCAGAACATGTCCATAAACTTGGCACTCTATCCAGGACAACCCCACTTAGATTGCTCTGTCAATACTGTGCACTTTACTGCCAATCAGTCAAGTCAAAACATCAATGGAATAAATCATGCTGAATTTTGCCATGAGCCATTCATCATACTGAATGCATAACTAAGCAGACTCAGTTATATAATACTATATACAAGGGGGTCCAAATGTTGGAGATCACATTAAAAACAAAGAAGCATTCAGCATTTCAAGGTCAAATTTAATCAACCACTATCAACCACAAACATTCTAATCAAAATATCCAAATCAGTTTTTCACCAGGTTAACCCTTTGTACAAAAAGTCAGGGGCCAGTTGCATAAACTTAGCCACCATGCTAAAAATAAGACCAATCTACCTTTTCATAACTGAATTAAAAAAGTTATGACCAGTCTTGAAGAAAAACAATTAGATGACTAACTTTTTAAGTCTAAACAGTTTATGCAACCGGCCCCTAATTCCCTTTCTTCCATTGGAATATTAACATATCAAGATGGACAACATGGATCACTAAGTGTTGAAGTTCATGTCAGCTCTGCTGTCACTGAAACAAAAGATGAACTAACCAAAAAAGTCATTTTGACATTCATGTTCGTTCTTGAATGTACTTAAAAATCATTAAGCCAATAATACACCTAGTCAGGAAGACATTCATATTAAATAATGCAAATTGCAAACTAATGCATTTTCACTTGTGGTCTGAGACTTTTGATCCATATAAACCATACATTATAATACAGAGAGGCTTTTATCTCTACAAGGCTTTTATCAGCTTTCCAATAGTGCTTTAATAAATGCAAGTGTAACCATAAAAAGGACATTTAAATGGATTTAACGCTGCCCTTTGTCCAGTTAATATACGGTTTCACAATCTGTATCACAAATTATTCACATGTTGTT
The DNA here is from genome assembly GCF_001515625.1 of Sinocyclocheilus rhinocerous. NCBI lineage: Eukaryota > Metazoa > Chordata > Actinopteri > Cypriniformes > Cyprinidae > Sinocyclocheilus > Sinocyclocheilus rhinocerous. The sequence continues at coordinate 227,491 of NW_015626034.1, read as the reverse complement.
TCTGTTAAACCATTAATATTAACACCTTTTTTTGTGGTGAATAGAATCATGGAAAGAAACAGTGCAACATCTAGCCGTTCAGTATTAAGTCATTATTAATAAAGATTCAGAAGGACTCAAAGTCTACACCATCCCCCACAGAACCTAATCTCAGATAGTAATAAATCCAATGATTGAGATTCCCCCAAGTTGCTATCATTAAAAACAAACCAACAACCCAACAAAGAGTCTCCACTCTTATGCTCAAAGCAAGTTGAACTGTTTAAATAGAATTTTTACTCCGTAAACAGAAATTTAAGTAGGCCTCAACTCTAAAAAGTAAAAACTGTGTTAAAGCTTAAGTGTGTCATTTCTATTATCATCACTAAATGGAAGGTCAAAAATAACTGTTTTCTAACAAGTTTTCGCCTCAAATTTACACCATTGGTTGAGCTGTAGATTTTCAAGATACTCAAACAAGTGTTTGAAGCACCATCACAGAGCTCTCACTTTTCAGATAAATAAACCTACATATGGCTTACTTACAGTTGTCTCTGCATATTAAAAAGTAATAGGAGAAACCATTTTAATGTATTACAGAAATAAATTACAAGCTTCAGCTTTAAACAATGGGAAAGCAGGCAATGCCAAGGTGTAGGTAAGAAAAACGTCCCATTAGAAGTTAGAAAATAAAATTTTGTTAAATATCAAAGAAAATAGCTGTAATAGCTGCAGATTCAGTAATTTAAAAAAGCCTGTTCTAGAAAAAAATAAAATAAAATGTGGTAAATCAAGGGTGAGGTCTATGTAAAGCATGCTCAAGCTTGTTGGTCAGTCTTTCTGAATTGAAATTACACACGTACTACCAAAAATCAGAAGAGCTATGCATGATACAAAACGTATAACAAACGATCTGTGCATACAGTCTAAAAACAACTGAATAAATTAGAACACTATATGAAAAAATCCAAATAATAGTTTAAAAAAAAATTTTTTTTTTTTTTTTTAAAGATTACTTAGAAGGATATAGAATGTTTATTTTTGGACCCATTGATAATGGCCAGGGGGGAAAAAATGGTAGGACTCGAAAGTGAAGGGATAAAAAGGATGATAATGAAAAGAAGATTTACATGCTGAAGAATACATACCCTGTTTGGCTACAATCTCGATAGGGCAGGACAGAAAAAACACTATAGAAGGATCTTCTGCCACTGAGAAGGACTATCCTATAAAGACAAAATGATACATAAACTAATTGAAGTGAACTCTGTCAATATAGAGGTCAGGACCACAGGCAAAGATGAAGGGATACACAGTAAATAACTGATATGAAATAGTATGTCATAAATTATGTAGGAATGTATCTGGGAATATGCAACAAAGATCAGAAGAAAACAAAAAGAAAGGCAAATTGCTTATAAAAAACAATCTTTGAAGTAAATTAAAACCTGATTGAGACCACTGAGAACTGAACATGTTTACAAACAAACAAAGGATTGTTTACAAAGGATATTCTGCCAAGGCTTTTCAAGTTCTTATATTTCCTTTAGAAGTTCATCAACTGCTAATAACTGATCTAAAGCACAAAATAAAAAATATGTTGGATCAAAGTACAGCCAGAAAAAAAAAGCTCTCTGACACATCAAACACTGCAGTTAACTTTACAAAATAAAAATTAGTGACTTCATTGGAAGGCTGCAAATCTGTTTATTTTATGGATTTTCTCAAAAGCCCAAAGGAAAAAGTAAGCTGGTCACCTCCTCTTGTTTTCCAACACACCAATTCAAAATCCCATTCAGATAAAAGAGAGCATCTGGCTAACACTCTATAATCAATTATAAAAAAACAAACAAACAAAAAAACACTAATAACATGCCCCAAATGTTTGGGTTTTAGAGAGTGTCTGCTTCAACTATCAATTTAAAATACCAGAGGGTCAGTTAGAGATAAAAATACCACAAACACAAACACACACACACACATTGATGAACATCTACATAAGAGTAACGACAAACATAATTTCCTTTTCCAGGATCTACAACTTCAAGTGGTCTTGTTTTTTTAATGTATTATATACAAATGGCATGACCTTATAAAATTGGAAGAAATTTGATGGTTGCAATCAATGTGCATGATTATCCAGGGAAAATTTCATCAAAAAGGGAAAATTTTTTGCAAATTTCAAAATTAATTTCAAAAGTAAAAAAAAACAAAAACTGAGAACCAGGAAAAATCTTTTAATAAATTCAGGGGGAGTCTTTTGCTGAAACACTTGATGTGTGGGTGCTGTTCTCTGTGAGATGTCTGTGTGTGGGCTGTTGGGTAGCTGTGAGCATACCTTCCATTGCGCATATCATGTTGTCTTATGTTTTTGATGAAATGGACCTTCTTGAAACTCTTTGGTCGGGGTGAACCAGATAAAGTTCGGCATCTAGAAACAAAGCAGCATCAACACTGTTCATTAGAGAAATAAATACAACACTGTTCATTAGAGAAATAAATACTGATTTTCTTATGGATATATATATATATATATATATATATATATACACACACACACTATAGTGCAAATCTCATCTAATATGCTAAATATAAGACTGCACTGAGATACTATTCTTAACATTAAGATTTTCTGTAAAGCTGCTCTGAAACAATGTGTATTGTGAAAAGTGCTATATAAATCAGTTTTTTACTTGACTTCTGACTTTATGTGTTTTTCTTACACTTACTGCTATTGTTTTTTTACTCTTAATTTATTTATTTACAAGCTTTATCCTAGTGTAACTAACTTCAAGCACTGTTAGTAAATCAGAATACGTCTGAAGAGACCAGTCTTGTTAAAAGAGTAAATAAAACAATTGTGTTAAACATAAACTATGCGCAAAATCATTCTGAACAGCACTAAAATTACTTTTAATGTATCACTTTTAAAGTAAAAAGGTTTACATAATGTTAACTGAAAGAACAATCAGATGGGTTACCCAAGCAATAATTGATTTATCACAATCTGTCAGAATCACACATGTACCAAGTACATGGCCGTTGAAAAGTTTCAGCACAAAACAATTATGGTCCTGCTGGTAATACCTGCGTAGAGGCGCGTTCTCCTCAATATCCTCCAGAGTCTCCAGTGAGGAACGCTGGGATATTAGTCTCCGCCTGCAAATTAACAACAATAGGGTAAGATTTTGTAGTGCTCCATTTAATAAAATCACAGTCATAAACTTCTAGTAGTAAGTTCAAATTTTCATATATTCCTTAAACAAAATAAAGGTATGTAAATTTAGCTTATTTTATTGGAATGGTAAAAGGGAATGTTGCAAGCAAGACTCGAACCTGAATGTCAGTCTGAATGTCAATCTTACATGTGCCATGACCAACAAACTTACTCAACAATTAATCATTTCACTAGAGTTTTTACCACACAATAGGCTTCTGCACAAAAATAGCAACTGCAGAATTTCGCACACCACCTAAGTCAAACATATAACCAACTTATTATGATTTAGCACATTGCCAAACAAAGCTTGAATGAGCGCACAGCACTGTGGGCTTTAGAACATTACTTCAAATTCAGGTTAAAGTTTCCCATCAATACCAAACCTGTTGCAGCACAAGTGTTCGACTTTGTTATTTTCTTGATGTAATATGAGATCACACACAAGAATGTTCCAGAAACCAGCCCCTGTAAGAGGATAAGTCATGGCTCCAGCAGAGATTTCAGTTACACTTTCATATAACACATTCCTTCTCACAAGGTAATAACGAACATCTATTAGTCTGCTGATAAGGTACAACACACCAGGGAGATTGAGAAAATGCCTTATAAGCAACACTTGTTTCTATTTCAAGACATTATCATAAGCAGTTTTTCCTCAAAGCTCACACACTCTGAGCTCAAGTTCTTCATATTTGTTTTTCAAAAGCAGAGAGCAGCACTGAAAAGCAGGTCAAGCATGGCCTTGTTGCAAAGACCTGTATCTGTGGAAACGTGGGCTGAAGAATGCTTGTGTTCCTGCCAAATAAGCTCTGAAATCAGACCAATAACAGACACCTGATAAGAGTGTGACCACTGCAAAAGTACACTGTATGTAGTGTTCATTCAAGCTCATTCTTCTTTCCATTCAAGTCAAGTCACCTTTATTTATATAGCGCTTTCTACAATACAGATTCAAAGCAGTTTTACAGTGATTAAAAGTAAAATAATGATTCAGTGATGCAAACAGTATTCAATTCTGCTGTAAAGCAGCTCTGAAAAGACAACAGTAAACAGTCATTGTTCAGTTGAAATCAGTTCATTGTTGATTCAGTCTGGTTCAATAACTGTGTAAAGTTCCTCAATTATGGAATGAGTTTAATTCACCTTTAATCAGCCAAGTCATCATCCAGCTAAATTCAGTTTTAATCCAATAATGTCTGTGCAGTCAAGTTAATATTATTGCCAAATATTAAGTGTCCCCAACTAAGCAAGCCAAAAGGCGAAAGTGGCAAGGAACCCAAACTCCATCGGTAACAGAAACGGAGAAATAACCTTGGGAGAAACCAGGCTTTTTAATCAAAAATACAGTAAAACAGTAATATTGTGAAATATTTTTTACAATTTAAAATATCTGTTTTCTATTTGAATATGTATGTACATAAAATGTAATTTATTCCTGTGATAGCAACGTTGAATTTTCAGCAGCCACCATTACTCCTAGTGTCACATGATCCTTTAGAAATCATATATGCTTATTTGCAGCTCAAGAAACATTTCAATGTTGAAAACAGTTTTGCTGCTTATTTTTGTGGAAACAGTGATACATTTTTTAGGATTCTTTTATTCTTTAAATAGAATGTTAGAATGTTTTAAAAAAAAACAATTATAACACACTCGCAGGACATGAATTTTGAGAATATAGAAAGGTGTTCATGCAAAAATGCAATGCTATAGCAATCAGTGTGCCGAGAGCATACACAGTTTGTTTATGCATCAATAATAATGGACTCAAGTGCATTTAAAGACCACTGTTGTATGTCATTGTAACTGTCTTTACCTTGATTACGATCGTCATCCATCAAAACTACTACTACTATTAGCGTGACACTGGTTTTCTTTATCCAACCAAGAGATGTAGTTTGCATATCATATGCTCATGCAGTGGCTCGGTGATTTAGAAAAATACAGCTTGGACTGCTCCGAAACAATCTCAGAATACGAGAGAGGATGTGCTTTGAGGCCAAATTCACACTGAAATGAATAATTTACTGAAATCTGGACGTGAGTGCATTCGCTTACTGGATCCTTGGACTGAAAACTTTCTAGGAGTTTATAGCTTTCAATTGATCTGATCGCAAACAGATTAGTAGAAACATAATGTCTCCTGACTGAAACATGACAAAATCAAATGTCTCAAAATGACATTAAATTACAATTCGGCTTTAAAATGGCATATAGTTTATGTAGATAAATTGAATAAGTGGCACGAAAAAAGAAATTGCTCTAACAGTGTGGGTAAAGGGGCAGCCTTAATTAATTAATTAATTAACTAACTAACTAACTGATGCTGGGTACACACTAAAAGATTTTTAAAATCTTATAAAATCTTCAAAATGTGAGAGACCACAAACATGAGGAAACAAAATCCTAGATTTAACCGTTTTGCTCCTATGTGGTGTTTTCGGGGTTCATGTTGAATATTTACGATTCGCGATCGGGGCGCCTCCGACGTTCTTCCGAGCAGATTCAGTCACTCTTAACACACCTCACACCACAGGAAAATCTGATAAGATAATCTTTAGAACCACCAAGATAATCGGGACATTACCTAGGATTGTCGGAAGGGGAGAAATCGGCCCGATTATCTTGTGGTGTGTACCCAGCATAACCAACCACTCTGTGGGCCTCCCCTGACATGCTCTGGCACCCCACCTGATTAATCAGCAAAACCGATGAATCGGTCGACCTCTAATCAATATGTCTGTAAAGTGAGCTTCAACTCCCACAGGACGTTTGTCTTTCATGGACTATCCCAGGAAACAACTAAACAAGGCCACTTCATAAGCCCAAGCCCCCACACTTGCCTTATAAAATAACACCAGAGAGCACCAAATCCAGCACAGGCTGCCTACAACAACACCCTAAATTTATTCTACATGACGATCTAAAATAAACTTCCCTTCAGTGTAATTGAACCACTGTTGGTTTTGTGTCATTCTTCACAAACAACTTGGCCCAAAGCATACTCGATGGTAATACTAGAATGCAATGCTTCAAGCTATAAAAGCTTGATTTCATGTGCTGTTGTGTTTCAAAAAGTGTCAGAGCCAAATTCTAAACAAAACGGAACTACACGGTGCTTTCTCGGATTGCTGAAAGAGGGTGCTGTATTAGTGTCTACAGTAGGTGCATCCCGATCCGATTCATACACTTATGAACTATTCAACACCATTTTGTAGTAGTGCAAATAGTGTTCACACACTAAAATTTTTTTAATGAGGCATGGTGCACTACAGGTGCAAAAAAAAGAATATCATATACTTTATACATTCAAGTCGCAGCTTCCCTGAAGAAATGACAGATAAATGTATTAAAGATAGCGGCAGCACATCAGGTGCATTTTAATTGTAATTTTCTTCAAATGGAAAACTAGTAAAATACTAGTAAAATTTATATACTCCACAACAGCACTCTTGTGGTATAGGGTTATTGTGCACAGTACATCATTTGATCATGGAACTAGTTTTCCTTTTCAGTTCAACTACTATCAAGTTAGTAAAATATCAACAAGTTAAGCTACTTACCTAAGTACTTGCATACTTATGTGTTTCTGGCCTTAGTGTGTTCTTTCATTAAAAACACCACAAAACTACTATGTTGAATTTTGCTTTTACAGAAAGGAATCAAAACATCAAAAGCTCATCTCAATTTCAAAAGTTGTCTGAATCTTTGATCTTGGAGGATTGAATGAAAAACAGAGCTGTGTGTTCTGGGTGATTATGCTTTACACCATTGGAATGGTCAGAAAACAATGGTCATGACCAGACCAAACTAAATTACCTCAGTCAATTCACAACATGTCTAATGTTTATGAAAGGCTTTTCAATCTACAAGGCTATAGCAAAGACTTATTCTCACAGTTTATCTATAGCAGGAATTACAAGTGTCATCCACTGATAGTCAAAGCACAGAAGTTATTGTATTGGGCCTTTACCATGCAAAGAGTAGCTTTCTAAACATGAGGTTACTCGTTTGTGAACTTGACTCGTAACAGCAGTAAAATCTCACTTTATGCCATTTTTCACCATACTGATGAATCCACATATGCCATCCTTTATTCCTGCCACATCTGCTTGCCATTACACAACAGCATTCCCTTTACCTCAATCCTTAAAATACCACCGCTCATTGTTTTAAGTAACCGGTGGGATATAATCCTGTAAAAGTCCTGTGTTCCTGAAAACTCTCAGGTTAAAAACAGAGCAACAAGCCACAGCAGCCCATGTTTTTTTTTTTTAAATCATGTCTTGGCCTGAATTTGCCTGGTTGCAATTCCTACCACATCCGATACTGGTTTTAAGTTCTGGTTTAAATCCTTTTCCTGACTTCATTTATTTCACTGGAAAAAAATGCCAGCATAATCTCTCAGCAATGCCAGCTAACCGCATAACACAAAAGAAAAGGACATGGTCCATCCAAAACATGACTCGTTTTAATGGTTATGGAACATATCCAATAATGAGTCTGGAGGAAATGTCAATGTATTGTTACGAATACATTAGGTGCAAAGCTTAAAATATACACTCTAAAAAATGCTGGGTTAAATACAACCCAGTGCTGGGTAAAATAGGGACAAACCCAGCAATTGGGTTGCATTTAACCCAGCATTTTTTAGAGTGTACCAAAATATTTGGAAAAAGAAAAACGATGATATTTAGGACAAAGTACATCATATAAATAATGTTCACGTTTTTATTTTTTCTCTCTTTCTCGTTCATGTACTCTAAAATGAATTTACAGTGTATTCTGGGCTATTAGTTGCTGTATTTTAACAGTAACTTTTATAGTAGTAGTTCTACAATTTACTTCATAATGGAAAGGAGCAGGAAATGATGTGAACACAGTGATTAGCTATGCCCTAGTTTAAAGTAATCTTTTAAATGGTTAAATAATTGTGCCGTGCACTTTTATTATATTATTTTGTGCCAATTTGCTGTCATTAGAAATGTGCAAAATTAATTTTTTTTATCTAAAATGATGCCTGTTGATCAATCACTAAAACAATTTTCTCCAAGCCTTGTAACAAATTGTGTTCTGTAACACTGTTACACTAGCTAGGATAAAAATAATTAAAAGTAAATTAAGTCCATGTTTCCAACCAAAGGCTACAGAACACTAATCCCCATAATGGAAACTGTATAACAGAGTGTGATATAGCAACACATTCTCACTACCAACTCGTCACATATTGACGCTTGGTCAGGACCCCTCGGCGTCACTTTTTGACGCACAGGATACCCCTTTAGCATAATTTTTCGACGTGCAGGGACCTCCATTGCTTTAAATAAGAAACCACTGGCATCAGTATGCCAACGTGAAAGGTACTGGGAATTTTATTGTCATGATTAAATTATATATTGGGTAATAATATCGCCATTATTGCATATATGTTGGGGTGTGATTTTTCAATGTAAACAGTCACAAGAGTTTTATACTATTTACACATTTATGAGCACGTAACCCAACCCCTGCCCCTAATCCTATACCATTTGTCAATAAAACACAATATATAACAGGCAGATACAACTACCATCAAAAATTTTTCAAAAAGTATTAATATTCCAAGTCTTCCGAGGCAAAACAATTGATTTGTGAGAGGAATAGATGCGATTGCCGTCTCCGTCCACCGTAAAGCTCAGATCCTGTATGCAGTCTGGGCACAAATTAAAAAAATGCCGCCAGAAGAAGCCTTACGTCTGCCTTGGTTGTGAAATGCTATTGGCTCTTGTATGTCTCGTGACCGACTGCGACATGCTACCGGAGTATCTTTTTGAATGAGATGTGAGCGCGTTAACGGAGCGGGATCATTTTCAGTGATTAAAACCTTATGTTTTACTTTCTTCTTCGCATAAAGACATCGAATGGCTTCAGAAGACTTGGAATGCAACACGACTGGTTTATACTGCTTGTTTATGGTCAGTTTTTGCAATACATAACGTTACCTGTGACTGCACTCATATTTGCCTGTTACATGTTTTATATTGTTCAGAAGTGGGTAGGTTTAGGATAGGGGTGGGGTTAGGTGCTCCAATGAAAGTATAAATTTATATAAAATTATTTCAGTTTTTTTTACAAATGCATGAAAACCATTAAATTAAGACAAACAACTGAAAACAACAGAGGACCCTGCACGTCTAAAAATTTCAACAAAAAGGTACCTTGAGCTTCAAAAAGCGACGCCAAGTGGTCCTGACCAAGCGTCAATATGTGACGAGTTGGGAGTGAGAACGTGTTGCATATAGTTACTTTTTTCCCCCACAGTAAAATGGAATACGGTATTATAGTGTAATATAGCTAGACCCTTGAAAATTTTAGAGCCCTCTACTTAGTTGTCTTGGAGGACTTTGCAATTTTTGTTAGGCAAGATTAAAGTCGGCACCAGAAAGACACAGGCTATTTGCACAGATGTATAGCCACCCATTAGAGCTCAGGAATTACATAACACCACACTCTTCACACAGTTAGACCTGACTGAGTTGCAATAATGCTTTTGTCTGGGCCGCCCAATCAAGGCAGACTGTAGCTTAACAGAAGGCCCTGAAGAACAGGATCATATAGGGTGTGTGTGTGTACATTTTGTTCTTGAAGGCATGTGCCAGCACATGAGACAGAACTACATTGCACACTCTCGCTTCACAGGCTGCTCTTGGCAGTGCTTCTAAAGGTTTTGGTCTTCCTGGTGGAAAGTGGCAGCCCATGCAGGAGGGGGTCTAGGAGAGGAAGTGGAGGTCAGAGGCAGGGAGTGGAGGAGGGGGGGGGGATCAGGGCAGAGTCTGGGCATCCTGCCTGGAACCTGTGTTTGTTTCTAGCAGCTGCCCATTTAGAACAAGTCCTACACTGTTTAAAGCTCAAGTATGTAATGTTAAAATACGTTCTCCTATCTGAACTTAATATGCAGAGATGACTATAAAAAATCAGTGAAATTTACTGTAAAAAAACAGCAGCTATAGCTGCTAGAAATTCACCTTAAAAATAAGGTAGCAACATTTTAGCTTTTACAGAATTAATTTACAGTTTAAAAACAAAATGAAAATATATACTATATTTAATTTACTGCCATAATGTTAATATACCAAGCTGCTGAAGTAATAAAATAGCATATCTTTATATCACCAAAAACACAAGTGATAACGAAAAGGCCACATGTACAATCAAAGGTAATCCCAAGTGCTGTAGCTTTTCCAAAAGCTCAGGTAAATAATACATAGAAGATGCACAGTGTCATGCACACAAATACAAAACCACCATCATGGTACCACATATGACACTAAATTAATAAAATAAAAATAGATTTAACAACTTAGGTTGTAACATAAAGCCCTAATGTACATAACTGATAAGAAAAAAACTAAGAAAAAACCATCAAAAGTGAAGTGTCAAAAGGAACTATAAATTTAACAGTGATTTACTGTAACTTTTACTGAACTTACCATTAACCAATTAACTTTTTTTTTTTTGCAGTGGATGTTAGCTATTTGTTGACTCCTGTGGACACACTCAAATAATTAAGTGAGTTTTGGGGTGGGAATACCCATTTAGTTCAACCAATTGTAAACTAGGGGTATTTTGGTAGACCTGTTTAAAACCCATCATTATTTTTACCACTCCACAATTCTTCTCCCCGAGTTACCGTCTTCCGCCATTTTGGAGAGTACCCCAGAACGTACAGTAATCAACGTAATCAGCGTTGTTTACGCTCAGCATGTGTGCGCTTTCTACTGAATGTAAACAACGCTGATTACGTTGAATACATTCTGGGGTACTCTCCAAAATGGTGGAAGACGGTAACTCGAAAAGTAACACAAAAAGTATTCTCGTAGCTTCGTAAAATTACGGTTTAACCACTGATGTCACATGGACTATTTTACCGATGTCCTTGCTACGTTTCTGGACCTGGGAACATTGCAGTTGCATTGCTGTCTACGGAGGGTCAGAGAGCTCTCAGATTTTATCAAAAATATCTTAATTTGTGTTCCGAAGATGAACGAAGGTCTTACGGGTTTGGAACGACATGAGGGTGAGTAATTAATGACAGAATTTATTTTTTGGTGAACTTACCCTTTAAGAAAAAGTACACACGTGTGCAATTGATCAAAATCGGCATATTAGAGTGGCAATACAGCTGTCCTCACAACAAATAAAGTTTACTAAGACATTGCAAATCATCTTGAAGTAAAATGAAAAATGTATTTTCAGAATAGGCATTACAAATAAAGTGTTCTGGCATTCTCTGTAAGTGATAGTTCAAAATAAAAGTGACCTGACCCTTAAACTTTATTTATTTATTTGTTTATTTATTTATTTTAAAGTATCCCAATATATATAGTAAGAATAATTCAGATATATTACATTTGTCTGGAGTCAAACCACTTCATTTAGATGTTGGGACATTTTTTGACCCATCTCTGAGTACAGTGCACAACTAAACCAACAGGAGACATAATTACAGTGAAATGAAGCAAGAATTAGGTTTCAGGTCAGTCCGGTGCCTGTCAGTACCACAGTGAAGCATTAAAACAGTTATTGTCATGAGAAAACAGTTGTGCATAACATAATTTTTCTGTAATATATTGCAAGTCCATTTTGGGTCCCTCTTTCCTTACAAACACCAAAGAAAACAGTGCATTGCGTACTATCTATATTCACGAAAACATTCCCTGCTGTCTCTCTGGCTCCAAAACAAAGCAACTGAACAAAGGACATCCAACTTGCATGCATGGCCTCTAGTGTCTCAAATTACAGCATGTTCATATGTTCACAAAGCACTCAAAGCAGGTGCAGAAGGTGTGTGTGTGTGTGTGTGTGTATGCTAGAAAGAGAAAGTAAAAGATACTGTAACCTGAACGTTAATGACTGTAGATTTGGTTGTGCTTTGCATGCCTCTAAAGCAACAGTTAGAGCAACAGACACCAGTGCTGTGGCTGTTTGGCTGAGATTGAAATGTTGTGGTTATGTTGGTTGGAACTGAAACTAATGTGCCTGGCAGATACTTCAGTGTTGCCACCTGCTCATCTCCGATTAGACACAGTTGTCACTATGAACATGCTAAATATATGATCCTGGTACTTTAGAGATACTGGCTGCGGTGTGTTATTCTTCATAGGGCACATTTTAAAGATGAATATGCTTTGAAGAGTTTTAAGGGCCATATTAATAGGTTTTTACATTTAAACAGTTCTGACAATGAGGAAATATGTTTTTAAAATGCTGTCAAAGAGTAAAGTGATTAATAAAAACATTACACACAAAAAAATTGTCTGATATTAAATGTAAAAATATCTTTTAAATTCTTGTTCAAATGTTTTGGTAAGCACAGGTGAACTGAGAAATTCACTCATGCAAACTGTGTCATCGGCAGTATCCTCAGAATACAGGTCACTTAGGATATTAATGAATGAATGATGTACTGTAGAAAAGTCTGAATGGAGTTTATTGATTTGTTTTTTCAGGGATTGTGTTTAATGTGTCTAATGGGGCCATTAGTTCAATGGCAGCTAATCTCCCATTTCAATAAAGTCTAGGTAATCTCTCACTTCACAGCTTCTATAATGTGTATTTCTCTAAAAATAACCTGTATCCCACCTCAATAGCAATATTGTGAAACACTTTTGCAATACAACAAAAAAAGTACACTGTATCAAACAATTAAAGACACCTAATGGGACCCATTACTGTACACAAACATTGTGATGTTCAGTATTTATGCCTGAATTTAGTTTGAAAATTACCATGTCACTGATTTAAAAAAAAGTGTCTTTATATCGGAGTGTTCATATTACAACATAATTGCAAATGTTAGTACTTTGCAATTACAATTTTGCATTATAATTTTACATTATTAAAGAACTATGTTTAACACAGACAGGTGCCCCCCAAAACTATTTGGACACTTACACCACAAAATACATGAATGCAATTCTATTAAATAGTCTAAATATCAACCCAAATTGCATTTATTTTAGAGAAAGATAGCACTAGTTTACCTCTCACACGAGTGAAATGTAAATTAAGTTTGTTAATACAACTGATATACTGAATAAAATGTATTTGGACAGACACTTTGTGGTAGTAAACGTGGAACATATTCATAGTTTATGTGAGGAACTACACCTGAGGTAACATGTAAGAAAACTTAAGAAGTGATTTCATAAATCTTCTAAAAATCCCCTTGACGTTAGTCGCTTAAAAGTGCTTACAGAAATGACTCCGAAAGGTTAATTTATTTCTAGAATCATTTGTTTTCATGTGGCACTTGGTTTCCCTTTTTGTTAGATTTTTTATACGCGTCAATATCAATGTAATACTACAAGTGAGCTAAATTTAAAGGATTATGTTTGTTGGTGCATATTTGCATATATGTAAATAGTGATTAACACAAATGAACTTGCATGTTAATAATTCGTGGAGCACCTTACTGCATTACTGTTGTAATTAATGACCTGTCCTCATCCCAGTGCATAAGGTTACCTGGATCTCTGCAGTTCCAGGGCAGAGTTGGCTATCTGCCCTCCCTCCAGACAGCAGTAGTTCTGGCTGGACTGCCTGGAGTAGGACACAGGCAGGATTCCCTGAGTGTACGTCTGAAGTCTCCCTCTCGTAGCCGGCGGAACTGCTGAAAAGGGGGAGCTGAACACGGACTGGAGCACCTGAGAGCCGCACACATCCCCCTCCGCATCCGCTCCGTACGCTGGAAGAGGAGCAGCAGCAGCCGCGGTGGCGGCCGCGCTGGGACCCGTGATACCAGCCATGAAACCAGCAGCTCGGGCACTGCTGAGAGCCTGGTTCGCTGCTGCGGCCAATGCCTGCTGGCCCACTGCAGAAACCAGGCTCTGTCTAGTCCTGGAGCTGTCCTCGTCCTCGGTCTGATTCTCCCCGTCATCCTGCACGGGTCGTCCGTCCAGAGAGATGTTGCTGAGGAATGAGAGCGCAGCTTGTCTCCGTCGTGGATCTATTACGCGCTTCCGTGTGTGCTCCAGACTGGAGGGCTTCATCTGCAGCGCGCTCGCCATTAGCCGTGGGATAGTGTTTGTCAACGGAGAGGGTTCATAGTGATTGTTTGGATATAGGGTGAAATTGGTGGTCAAAGCGCCATGGCGTTGGCTTTTAAGTGCCTGCTGTGTTTTACTGTGTGTGTGTGTGTGTGTGTACAGAAAAGCTGGGTCACGTGTGTGCAGTATTGTGGCAGCAGAGGAGCTTTAGTCTGACCAATGGGGATTCATGAGAACAAGACGGTGATCCAAAACATAGCGAGTCGCCTAACTAGACAGCATTCGTAGCGCTTTTTGAATTGACTTCAAAATTCTAGACAGCATGTTCGAGAGCGGTTTTGTTAATTTAGCTGAACGGATTCTGAGCACGCCCTCGGTGCTAAAAATGCTGTCTACTTTAGGCGGCTCAGTACGTTTTGAAACACAGCCTGCGTGTTTTTCTCCTTGCCTTCATTTTTGTTCCGCCCTTCTGGGCTACTTGGACAGGACATTCAAAATTATATAAAAGTAAACATTTTAGGTACGAACAGTCCGAGGTAGCACGAGACCTTGATGCCCTTTTAGATATCGTTATTGTGCGTTCAGATAACATTTCAGTTCACCTCAAGCAACTGGAAATAGACCTTCTTAAGACTTTTAAACATTTAGTATTGAAATTTACTTGGGTAATTTTACATAACTGCGTACCCTTGCAAGGGTAAAAGTAGCTTTAATGTACTGACACGCATTCATGGTAAACGAAAATATAGGTACTTTTCTGCCATTTCTATTGAAATGTGTATGTCATTGTCATGTATTTGTAATTACAAAAGTGCACTTAACTGTGTTAGGAAATATAGTCATGAAGTACACTACAAGCATAGTATACTTAAATGGGAAGCTTGCAGACCACCTTGGTTTGGCAACCATGTTCCAAAACATTTAAAATTGGATTGTCCATCTGGGTGGCCTATGATGATTTAATAACTGAACGTCACACACATGAATATAAAAAGACTGTGTGAGTGTTATGGATTCCTCTTCTACCCAGCTAAGCTGAAATGACGAAACTCCACATGATGGCACAATTTATTACAAGAACAAACGTTTACTGACTGTAACTTCCTAGTTGCCCTAAAAGACTGGCTGTTTTTTTTTTAAACAGTCCGTTTAATAGCAGTTATTTTCAACATCACAACGCCATCTAGTGGTTAATCAAGTTATATGCAATATGCCTAGAAGTTATGTGGCGATTAAAGAATGATTTCTTCAAGGTGTTCACTAGATGGCGCCAGAGTTTAGCCTAAACGTTCAAATTATACAGTATATAGCCTACTATATTTTTTTTTTTACCCAAATAATGGTGCGAGTGAGATAGAATCCATTGATGAAATGAATGAGGGAGGTGCTATAAACCAGTGATTAAATATTTGAGATTCAAGTTCATTTGCCGTTTGTAACAGATACTCAGGAATTCTTTCATAAAGAGGCGTTTATGAAGGAAATTAAGTGAACAGACTGTGGTGCAACTTGGGAATATTGCGGTTTTTATATCATGTACACAACTAGTTACATGTGAGGATAGTTACTCCCATCTCAAACAGTTTTATGAGCTCGTATAAACTGGGCGACTACATGGAATATTTGTACTTTAAAAAATAATGTCATAATTTTCCACTGATTTGGTCAACTAAATGAAGTTAATTGCTGTAAATGTGGACTACAACATCCATACTCCAGTAACAGTTGGTGGTCCCTTTGCTCTGTCATCTGGTCAGATTTCTTCCCCACTGATAACCTTCCTCGGTCAGAAGCACTCAGGTCAATGACATTATTCTAACATGCTGAGTTAACCATGTTATGGTAATGACAGATACTCAAGCAAAGAAATACGTAAGCAACTCCTTCTCCACAGAGGCTGTTTAGTGATGTTTTTTCCAGAATCTGCATATCAGCCATAGTTTTCAGGGACAAAAAAGTTGGAAAGACTATTGTGTTGGACGGACAAAGCCAAATATCAGCATTAAACATCAATAAAACAAGACTTTCACTTTCCACTCCTAATTTGACAGATCCTCAATTGGTTGCGCGTTCGGTGCTGTTTTATTACTTCCTCAGTCTCATAACGCACCAAAATAACACAACTTTTCACAGTGTTTTTTTGAGGCTGAGCTGTCATGAGCAACAATAATGTAACTCTCGGCCAGGTTAATCTTATCCCAAAATCAGTGGAGCAGAGCACAGACCTCAGACTCTCTGTCCCTGTGTGTGAAATGCAGCACTTCCTGTGTTTGTGTGGGGTTTCCTCCCCCTCAAGTGATTTTGGCACCTTATTGTGAGTCATGATGCACACTTCACGTTGATTTGAGGAAAAGAACAAAAATATCGCTGATGGTTTTCTGACAGCAGATGGTTGGGAATATGAAGCTGGAATAACTGGGATCTTGTGGAACTGAAAGTGAAAGTGATTTATCAGAACTATCAGTCTGTTCTTATCAGTTGGGTTCAGGGAGCAAAACGTGATTCATGTGATGTGACTATAAAGTTTATTTTTAAATACATTTGTGACTAAGAAATTTAGGAGTCACATGATATCAGTCAGTTTTGTTAGAAATGTATGTAAGTTGTTTTTAATAAGATACCAATTTAAGTGGTGTTTTATATACTTTCAGGAGCCTAATCGGAGTGATGGATAGCTGCTTCTGCCCTAACGTCACCCAGTCTGACGCTGAGCGTTCTTGTTGTTGCTTCTCTGTGGTCAAGAGGGCAGAGGTGGCCGGGCAGAGGGAGATCTGCGGTCAGATCGTAGGATTGATGAGCGTGTTTCTAGGGGGAACTGTGAGGAAGTCCATCTCCAGCCCACCCGTGGGCCACAGCAGCCCCACATCAAACAGACCAGCTCCACTGTGATGTATGGCGGCTGCGCTGCACTTTCAACCAGAGTCGAGAAGGTCCATCAAGGGATTTATCTCAAGGGAGGATGAAAGGAGAAGCAGAGGCGTCTGCCAAACAAAGACTCATGGGGGCCAACAGTACAGGTCAGGCCTGGCCCTCAAACTGGAGAGATTTATAGTAGTCCACTTTAGCTGAAGACACATTCTGGGCAGAGATGGGTTGAGTGGATACTAAATATTGGAAAAATATTGATAATATTAAAATTTGTGTATGCAATACTTTTCCCCAGGCTTTTCAATAATAAATGGGTTATTGATGTGACTAATGAAAATTGTATCACTGTATCATACACAATTTCTAAGTCCTCTTAGAAAAAAAAATTGCTGGAGAAATATCTTGTACACAATATATTACATGCTTTCTAATTGGTGCTTCATACTTTATTAGCAAGTAAAAATCCTTTTAATATAATTTTTTAAAACATCCCTCTTCAGGTTGTGGTACGCATGCCTTTTTGCTGTGAAATCTTTACAGATTTTTTAATAAGTAAATGTAAGAATACTTTTTTATATTGTTAGTACTTTCATTTGATTTTTTTTTTTTTTTTACCATTTACTCAATTAACCATTTATAATTTTTAAGAAAATTCATGTTTAAAAAGTCAGTATCAAATATGATACTTGAGGATTTTGATATTTGTACTCAAATATCTCTCAGTCATCACTGTATTTCATTGCATTATGTTTTGCCCCCACAATAAAAACTAAAGAGCTTCGATCATAAAACTAAGCATTTAAATATCATCTTACTTATAATCACTGACCTCTGATATTTATATACTTTGGCCATATAAATATCAGCAACTGCACCAAATTGTACATTTTTGCTCAGTTTGAGACTCTGAATAATATATATATATATATATATATATATATATCAAT
>NW_015626034.1:194246-209094 GCF_001515625.1 Sinocyclocheilus rhinocerous | reverse complement strand
AACCAGCTTCTGCTCTTCAGTAGCGCTCTGTGTATGTGTCTGTCTATTTACTGTTGTCCGAATATATATATATATATATATATATATATATATCAATCATAGGGAGGACCCTTAAAGACCAGCATGACAATTTGTCAAAAATTCTCTTTAAATGCCATATAATTTTTTTAGGTTGTAAAATGTCATGTGGTATTATAATATCGTTTATTTTTAAGGGAATCACACCCTTAAAAATAAACGATATTATAATATTAGAAGTAATAAATATACCTTTTTATATTAGTTTTTAATAAAAGGAAGAAATTAAGAAAATTTAATTAGAAACATTTGAGATATGTACACTTTAAACATTAGGAAGATGTTCATTTTACTTGATGGTTCCACCGCAAGACTTTCATGTCATTAAATTGAAAGTTTTGACAGTGATATAAATATTTTTCAGAACTATATATAACCTGAATACAAAAAGTACAAGTTCTAAGAACTTGAAAAATGCTTGAAAAACTAGATTTTTAAAAAAGATTTGGCCTTTCTTAATCATGGACACATTTTATGAAACCAAATTCACTGTTCACCTTACACTCAGCTCAAGCAGCAGTATAGCATCATTAGTGATATAAACATTGCCATTGCAATGGGATCATTCAACATTTAGGAAACCTTCCCACCTTCCCCCCAATATAAGCCCCCCAAAAACACACACAATTCTGACACGTTCCTGGAATGAGTCTGAATTCCTTGAAAATTAGATTATCAGATCATTTTAAAAATTCCAACTGACCCGTTTCTCCTTAAAGGTTCATATTTGTACTACAAAAATATAGTTTAATTCAGCTTTAGAATCACTATTATTTGATTTTAAAATAAGTTAAAAATCATTATTATCTTATAATAAAATTATGAAAAGAGTTTGCGTAACAGCAAACGGCTTGGGCAATTTGTGGGGTAAAAAAAACCTTCTGGAATTAAACTGCATAATAATATTTATATTATATAAAATATTCATCATTTATGAGAATAAAATTCAACAATACTAAATTTCTCCATGACGTAAGTTATTAGTCTAATGATCATGTGTTACATGTGAGGCCATGACCTCTTGAAATGGTGGTAACTGAGGCACTTCATAAAGCTGTCAGATGAGAGCTGACCATATTAATCACACCATCATTCTTGCACACAACTTCAACATTAAAACAATTTAGTCATAATGGGATAGCATTTTTGAAAACGGTTTGAATTTGTATTTGTTTGCTCTTCTCTTGCGAGGAGGAAAGCAGGCCTGTGATAACATACTGTACTGTTCGGCTCAAAATGAAAACATTCATTTGTATTCATTTGAAGAGGATAAGCAAGCAGTTGGGGGAGACACTGAAGTTGGCACACATGAGCTCTGTTCCAAAAGTTTTAAGAAAAACAATGTAAAAGTTTAAACTAAATTAATACAAAAAAATAAAAATAATCAAATAAATACATTCTAAACATCCAACAGTACAGTACTACAGTGAGAAGGGAAAAAAAGGTAACACTTTATTTTAAGGTGTTACACGTTACATGCACTTACTATTATAATAACAATAAATTATGCATAATTGCATGCAAGTAACCCCAAGCCAATCCCTAACCATATATTAAGTACATGCAGTTAATTAATATTACTCAGTACATAAATGTATAATTACATTGTATCAAGGACACCTTAAAATAAAGTGTAACCGGAAAAAAGTAAATATAATAGTAACTAAATATTTTCCAAATAATATTTTACACATTATTATTATTTATTTATTTTACAGTATAAATTGGGTCTTCATACATGAAAACATGATATAGCTGCCTTTTAAGTCTTAGAATAGGGGTCTCTCAGACAAGAATAATCGGTAACACTTTATTTTAAAGACCAATTCTCACTAATAACTAGTAGCTTATTAGCATGCATATTACTAGCATATTGACTGCTTGTTAGTACTTATTAGGCACATATTAATGCCTTATTCTGCATGATGATATTCTAGATCCCTTAAGCC
This sequence comes from Sinocyclocheilus rhinocerous, assembly GCF_001515625.1. Taxonomy (NCBI): domain Eukaryota; kingdom Metazoa; phylum Chordata; class Actinopteri; order Cypriniformes; family Cyprinidae; genus Sinocyclocheilus; species Sinocyclocheilus rhinocerous. The sequence goes on along the minus strand of NW_015626034.1, from coordinate 207,067 downwards.
GACCCAATACCTAAACTTAACTACTACCTTACTAACTATTAATAAGCATCAAATTAGAAGTTTATTGAGGGAAAACTCTTAGTTAATAATGAATATGTGTTCCCTAATCTAAAATGTTACTGGATAATCATTTTTGGGGGTCTGTGGCATATAAAAAAATGACCGATTTGACGTTGTATGCCTACATGAGTATAGTTCTCCTTTCAAGGCAAGTACAGCACCTATTTAATTGCATGGTAAAAATAATAATAATAATAAAAAGCTCAATAACACTAAAAAACAGTATATTTCAGGTTGGCCCATCCAATGTGTGAGTGTGGAGTTTGGCATTAGCATGTTGCTAAGCTAACAACTGTTAACAACTAAAAGAGATTTTAATTACAAATAACTATTGTTATACATCGTTTTATATGTATAACCATATGTTTACATTGCCATCTTGGATATATTTTTTGAATTTGAGCAAATTCTAGAATTGCCTTCCTACTAGAATTGCCGTCACACTCGAATAAGCCAATGATACTTAAAAATGCTATCTCTGTATGCAGCTGACTAAGATTTGGACAGAGCTATATTGTCTCAGTGTGAAAAGGTACAGCAGAAATTATCTGCCCAGAATGTTTCCCATGCTCCATTAATTTAATATCACTTGCTCCACTTCAGTTTTCTAAAGTTGTTTATCCAAGTTATTGCCTTTAAAAGAGATGTTCTGGCATCCACTTTCACTTTGCGTTCAAGAAAACAACACACATTAGCCACTGACTGGACACATGTGGACACATAGTGACACTTGTAGAACAAAAACACCTCATGTTTCATATAAGCCCCTTTTTGGGGAAAAGAGCTCAACCCAGCCTTACTGTTTGGCGAATATTTTAATTTCAAGTAAAATGAAGGATGGCAGGATAGGGACACTGGATGAAACAATAAAGGGCCACGAATGGGGCCACATTTGGGTGGCTAAGAGGAAACATGATGGAGGATTTATGGGGGAAGTCTGAGGTGAAAACAGTAGCAGCCGGTTCATTGGGAAGGTCAGTGCATAGACTCTACATTTACTGTAACAGCAGCCTATAACTGTGAGGAAAAGCCCACACAAGTGAGTGGGCAAAAACAGCAGTCTTTCAGTATAAGAGGAAGGAGTATATTATGAGTCAGCATGTAGAGAGGAAGAAGACCTGTGCATTCCACAGCCATGGGGATGACTGTACTGTGTGTGTTCAAATGTATTGTTTTAGTGCTTTAAAAACCTAACCTAAGTAGTGTGCATGAGCAGATTAGGAACAGAATACGAATTCATACAAATTCAGCAATGTAAAATTTACAAAACGTACAAAATGTCGTATAGAGTGTTGCATTTTTACTTGTATACCCCCTTTCTACTTTCTACTTATTTAAGCAAGTTCTGTGCTTAAGAGGTGCATTCAAGTCTTTATATGTGTTATTTGCTTTTTAATGTATTTTTTGAGTCAATTACCATATAGGATAAAAATGAGCACCTTGTCGGTGACCCATGAGTCATGAAACTGAAATGCTCTAACATAGGCAGCAACTTTATGAGCCACACTAAAAGAGCTCTGCATGTGATTCTCAGACATGGCTTACTAATGAGTTCATTAGAGATTGGCGTTAACATGACACTAGGCTAACAAGACGATAATCTAATAAGCATTTTAAAGGGGTCATGAAATAAGAAATCTAAATGCCTTTGATCTTTTGACATATAAAAGGTCTTTGTACTATAAAAACATCATGTACGTTTCAGAACTCAAAACTTTCTCGTTAGTCTAAAAACAGCTTATATTGAAGCCAGTCTGCCAAAACGACAGCTTGTGGAATGTTGATGTAATAGTTTGGCTAAATACCACCTTCGCAGAAGATGATCAACGACTGTTTCTACATCACTGCCTGTTTAGCTCCGCCCACCAATTCATGCACGCATTGTAATTAACGAGACAGACAATTGCAGGTCTACGAATAAACCAACCAATAAAAACTTCGAAGACAACAAGACGCTGGGCAGTACCAAGTTGTGGTCTTTTCATTTCCTTCCTTCTGATCCCAATATTAGAAAAGTTTGGATGATCTTCTTTTTTTTTTTAAATGAAGTTCTAGAGCATGTCAGTAAGAACTTGGTCCTTTGTTCGCTTCATTTTACCGTAGATTCATTTACAAACAAAGCACAATTTTTAGAATTTCAGGAAGACTAAAACTAAACGACGATGCTGTGCCGACTATACTGGAGTAACTGTTTTCATTACATGGTCACTATTGCTTTGTCTGTTATTAAATATAATTTGATATACTGCGTATTTATGCGTTTACAACCTAAATCACAGCAGACGGATGTAGGCTGTCAAACATATGCAACTGTTGGCCAATCATACCAGTGACAGAGTCTACAATCTGGCACGCATTCAAACAGAGCATTCTGATGAGGAGGTCAAAAATAGGACAGAAAATAGCCCATTACTTCTAAATTATTATGTGTTTTGATGTAAAAATCTTGATAACATTATATGTGGACTTCAGAGAACAGTACAAAATAATTAAAAAATGCAGTTAATGACCCCTTTAATATAGCACACATGCAAATATTGATCAAAATGAAGCATTTTTAAGTGCACTTGCAACTATTTTTCATGCTTTTTTCAGTTTTGTTTGCTACTAACTTAGTGTCAACCAGCTATGTAGCAAGATGCTAAAACACTCATAAGACCTGCATAGCATCTCCCTGGCAATACCCTAAAAAAGTAGTAAGCCTATTTGCTTTACAGCTGAAATGAAAAACTTTATAATTCTTTCTACAGTAGTTTAAAACAGAGTAGTAGTCTGTCTGATGTCAAGTCTAAGTAAATAAGCGAACCCTTGGGGACTGCTAATAAAAAGCCCTATACTTTTAACATCTCTTTTTCAACAGAGAGCCTCTGTGGTTTAGTGGATAAACTTACATCAGGTCACTGTGTTAAAGGGATAGTTCACCCAAAAATTAAAATGCTGTCATTAATTACTCACCCTCATGTCATTCCAAACCCATAAGACCTCATCTTCGGAACACAAATTAAGATATTTTTGATAAAATCCGAGAGCTCTCAGACCCTGCATAGACAGCAAGGTTACTACTACGATCAAGGTCCAGAAATGTAGCAAGGACATCCGTAAAATAGTCTATGTGACATCAGTGGTTCAACTGTAGTTTTACGAAGCTATGAGAATACTTTCTGTGCATAAAGAAAACAAAAATAACGACTTTATTCAACAATTCTTCTCCTCCTTGTTCCTTTATGCTGTGGCGTGCCACCAATTTGGAGAGAGTATCATGACGCATGTGCTTGCTTCCGCTTTATCTAAACAACGCACAAAAAGTATTCTCGTAGCTTTGTGAAATTACAGTTGAACCCCTGATATCACATGGACTATTTTACCGATGTCCTTGCTATGTTTCTGGACATTGATCATGGTAGTAACCTTGCTGTCTATGGGAGGGTCAGAGAGCGTTTGGATTTTAACAAAAATATCTTAATTTGTGTTCCGAAGATGAACATAGGTCTTACGGGTTTGGAATGACATGAGGGTGAGTAATTAATGACAGAATTTTCATTTTTGGGTGAACTATCCCTTTAATATTGCTGTGTTTGTGCACATGTATGCATTTACCGCAAATACTGATAAATAGGAATGTGAGGCTCCAGCTCCAGCCTCATTACAGCTCATGCTTCTGGCCCATGTAGCTGTACGGAGGAGGAGAGAATCCATCACGGCTGGCTGAGGGCGTCTTGGGTCAGCGCCGCAGGACTGAAGCCTCTCACCGTGCCTGGCACCTGCTTGAACGGGCGGCGTGGAAACCACGCAGCACACACTCCAGCCAGCCTTGAGAGAGGCAGCCAGGACAGAATGTACGCTGAGCCTGAGCACCCCCTATTTCATCTGAGCCTCTCCCCCAGCTCACAACGCTTAGAAAGCAGAGAAGTGAACAATGTTTAGAGAATGCATGCTGGGAACACCCCTGTGCTTTGTTTTTGAGGTCTTTTTGTAATGTTAGCAAGTCTGTAAGGAGTCTCAGCCTACAGGTTCAAGGTGTGAGTTATAGATCACTACAATGACTCATAAATTGTGAAGTGGTTTGACGTTTTTATAATAGCTTCCCCATATTAGATCAAGCCGTGTTTAACGGCTACGATAATTCATGAAACACACTGATGTGGAGCAACCAATATGAAATCTGTTAAACTGACATTTTGTTGATGTTACTGCAAAAGTACTTTTCATTATGGCTGTTTCTGGAACCATCATAAAGTTTAGGAGATCCAATACATGGAGGAAAAATGTTCAAACGTTTTCAGCATCACATGCAATGCACCGTCCTTATCACCTGATGTCTGATCATATGGTCCATCATAAAGGTTTTTAGCAGTCTAGAGCGCACAGACTAACTGGTTAAAGTACGTACTTAGGCATTCCAGTGAGACCTAATGAAGTGAAAACAAAGCAGAGCAGATGTTTTGTATGGTGTTCAGTATTAAGAAGGGTTAATAGGGTACAGTGGATGAGCAGTGAGTGATGTGCGACAAGTTTTATGGCTCGGTCTACAGTGTCTTGTCAGAGGGGCTTTAGGAAATGCAGGGCAGTCTGTGGTTAGTGGTATTTTTTGACGCAGCTTGATCCTCTGCCTTATCCAACTTGTATTTCACATCATGAAACATTAAACAAATGACCTTTTCTACCCTGTCTGTGGCATTCCTGAGCACCATAGACTGAAATCCAGGCTAATCAACCTCCAAATGTTTGCTCAGTGTCATTGATCATAACAGAGATATCATAAAATGTGAAAACAGACGTGTAATTTTGTGGAATATTAGACAATCATGTTATAATGTTAAAGGAACAAGAACAAACTTAATGAGGAAAAGTAAAAAATGAAAATGCAAATGCAACAAAAATTCATCCCTGAAACAACTTGATTCCACTAGGTTACACTAGGTTGAGGCAAGACTTGCCTGTTACTACTTTTTTCAGTGTACAGGTTTTTGTATTCTAAGGGGAAAAAATCTAATCCAATCTAATCTAATACTAAATCCAATTCTTATTCATTAAATTCTGATAAAACACCCCTATTTGCAAAGACTGAAAAAATGTGCTTCCAAAGAAGAGGTTTACCATTTTACATTTTTAATGATAGGTCTTCCATTCAAATTTTATTACAGTGTTTCCAGCATAATTCTTTCTTGGAAAAAAACACTCACAACTCAGGAATCATTAGCAATTAATAATTAGCAAATAAAATCTCCAAATGAATACTTTATAACTGGTCACAACTTTATATTTTCATATATCATAACTTGGGTCAAGTCAAGTTTCTTTCTATTCTCTCTCTCAGTTACTTGTGACAAGAGTGTGACGTGCATGCATGCATAAATAAATAAAATGAAGAAATAGAAAAAAGCTGCACCACTTTGATTTGGTGGACAAACGTTTTTCACATTTTAATAAAGTAAAGCATTTTTAAAAAATAAAACAAAAAATAAATTAATAAAAATGCATTCTTTTAGAAATTAATTTTCATGGACAAAAACAATGAACATCATATCATGTGTCAAAGGCTCACTGAAAAACCAGCACTTTGAACCAAAACTGCTTCCTAAAAAAGAAGAGACCCAAATCATGCCTCTCATAGCACTCCTCCCATCAGATAGCACGCTCTCAGCCATACATCATCTCCTAATTCTCTCGTCTGGGTTAAGGAAAGGCAGACAAGGTTTTGGCAGGTAGAACTCCTCTGAGTTAGCCTCACTGCACTCCATCAACACCGCTCACAGTCATTTGTTTCCCCACTCTCTGCTCTATCCAAGCCTTTCTAATGAAGTTGCCATTTTCTCCTGGGCAGACACAGCCAGCATTCCCTTGCTCTGCTGAGGAAAGGGTGGGAGTAGAATGAAAAAAAAAAGAAGAGAAAGAAAAAACATTAACTTCAGTTCCAAGGCATTCTACAATGCATTAGGTCATGAGAATTTAATCATACGCCGCTTAAATGATGAAATAAGTCACCGACAGGGCCGGGGTTGAGCTTCACCATTGGTCACTCAAAGGTCATCTCCATCTGTGGAGAGAGGAATGATAAATAACTGGGGCAAAACAGTATTATTGAGTTTCTTCCTCGCTTGTAACAGTAGAGCAAATTAGCAGTCCTCAACGACAGTCCAGTTTCCAGAATGAGTTTGCTCAGCTTCTGAGAATTCTCGCTGACAGATAGAAAAAGTGCACAGCGCTTGAGGAATGGACGTATCCAGTCGCCGGAGTTATTTTTGTTTGCCGAAATTCAGAAGTGGGCCTGTTACCCTGGAGGCAGCTCGTGTTTTCCATGTTGCGCTGAGTCTTGGCAGGGTCTAGATCCTTGGTTTCCCACTCTGTCCCCCCTTCCCACTGGCCCTCTCCCTCTCTCTGTCGCTCTTCTCAACCAAAGCATCCCCCAACCAGGAAAGAGAGCGCAGCCTGCCGTGGAGACAGACTGACTGCGCAGGCGGCCCGGCAGATGTACGGAAGATAAGTTTGTGTTCGTAAGCTGGGCCGTGACCCTCAGCAGCAGGACACTGACCAGATCCTGTCAGAGAGAGGGCAGAAGGGAGCCCGGCACAGCCGCTACCCTCCCCCACAGCTGCGGCCTCATCCTCCAATCGGCCCTCCTGCCACCCAGCCTATCGCGGCTCCGCGGGGAGGAGGGAAGCCCTGTGGAGCCAACGCTTTCCTCTACGGCAGCACCGCGAGGCTCCCTAACACCTCCTCCGACCCCACAATCTCTCTCAGGCTCTGCCAACACACAATGATGGCCCGCATCATTTCCCCTCTCCCTGCCGGACTAATGGATGGAGACGTGTGAGAACGACGCCGGAGTACTGTCGAAAACACTCCATCAGCAGTTTCTCATGCTGTAGCTCCTAGAGCAACCGAAGAAAGCTTTTGCTTGCAGTTGAGAATTGAGATGTGGCTGGAAAGAGAAGAAAAATCTGGTCCACAGAGCCCTGAGCCACAGAGAACGTTGTTTTTTGACATCCAAAACCATAACCTGAGAAAGGGGATGGCCACTTGAACACTAAAAATATGTGTTTATTTTCTATTTTTAATTTTCTAGTATTTTCTATATTTCTATCATGACAACTCTCGGACGATTTTAGCATGGTAATGGATATGACAATGTTAATGTATTTGGTCTTGGCGAAATATATCTGCTACGCTGCTGCTGCTGAATTGCTGCTGCTGTTGGTTATCGCTGTAGTTGTAGATTATTGCTGCTGCTGCTGCAAGCAAGTACAGGAACTTGCTACTGCCAATGCATACGGCTATACGGTGCGGTGAGTGTTTAAGACATACTGCTGCTGCAGAAATAGCATATAAAATAACCGATAGCAGATCTATACAGGTGGAGCTAGGGAAGGTGGAGGGTTTTAGAGGAACTCTGAAAGTGTGCTGCAAAATGCTTAAGTTGATACTAACCAGCCATTTAAATGTGAAGCAGCAAGCTCATTGGCTGCATATGCAACATGAACCAATCAGCTTGTGCCAAGTCATTTAACACTGTGAATATCATCAGTAATGTTAGAACCCATCAGCCTGTGCCATCAGCCTGTGCCAACTTTCATGAAAGACCTAGGCATTTATTTGGTCTACATTTTTTTTTTCCTTTTGTGGTGGTGCATGTAAAATAAAATAAAATAAAACATCTATTTGGGCTTCATTTCAAAGTTCACCTGATACAATACATCTAGCCTTTAAGAATGAGACCTTTTAACACACTCTCATGGCGAATTGGTGGTTAATTCTAATAATTTGTGCAATCTCACTTGTACATTTTCGTACAACCTTATTTGCATGCTTTCATATAAATCTACTTATTCCTCACTATTAGGAAGGTGTGGTTAATGTGCCATCACATTAGTGATATTCCAGAAAATTTAACTGGCAAAAAAGATTAAAATATTTTCAATAGTGTTGCTATGTATGACGCACTGCTCACTTTTAAAACAAGCAGCTTTCCATTTGCCAACACAGATGTGCATGACCAACTTGAACCTGTTGCAAAATATGCATGGGGAAATCTTTCTTCAAAACAAGAAACTCCCAATCAGATGGATTCCAATTGAAATTACTGCATTTCGCCTGCCAAAATTCGCAGTAACTGTAAATGTGTCTTTAGGGGTGGACGTTCATGCATAGTTTTTCTTTTTTTGTTTCTAAAAATCACACATTTTTGTATAATTATATTGTATGAACATACAGAATCACTGTATCATGACTTTTAGGGTCTTATCTGAGATTTTAGAGTCTTTGGATCCTCTTCCCAGCCTACAAAGATACTAGTCACACAGTCACGCTGTCCCTGGAACATTAATGTGGCAGGCGTTCCCGATGACTTCCTGACTCTGTCTATAAGCTGAGACCAGTTGGGACACAGGACAAGATGAAAGCACTGGCACAACTTGAAATGCCAACGGGAAGTACTGAAAACACTGCTTTGAAGTGAACCTAATTGGGCTTTCAGCAGTTACTGTACATCTGCTTCATAGAGCTTATTTAAAGCACTGTGGCCTGATTAGTCACAATGCAGTGGAGCTCTACTGACGGGACTGTACGTTACCTTGTTTTTCAAAAGGGATTTAACGCAAAAGGGAGTTCACCTTGAAGCCAAAAAAAGTGCATTCCAAGTAGGGTTGCAAAAGGGTGGAAAATATCCGGTAAATTTCCGGAAACTTTCAAAAAATCCCTGGAATATTAAAAAAAAAAAATCCTGGAAAGTTTCCAAAAAAAAATCTGGAATGTTTCCGAAATTTACTGGAAATTTTCCACCTTTTTGCAACCCCAATTCCAAGAAAACAGTGGAACTAAAAAAGTAGCTTTATCAAAGGTGGCTGTATTTCATGTGCTCTTTTGACCACCTGGAATAAAATCCAATTCAACAAGTGATAACAAAGAAGGAGTCTAATAATAGTTTATTCCTTAATGTTATGTGAGCTGAACTGTGTTCTGGGGGAGATTATTGATTTGTCCCTAACCTTTGCAGAGTACTTTGAATAATGTGGGAAATTAACAAGCTGAAATTAAATAAGGAATATAAGGAAATTGGTCCAAACAGAACAAATCACCATTTGGCAATGTGACAGCTTTGACAGTTTTTTTTAAATGTTGAACTTTGCACTCACAGTACCGGGGTGTGGGCATTATTTTTTAAAGAGGTCCCACAAGACCTGTGCACAAGTCCAACAACACTGAAAAAACAAAGCAACACTGAAAGAAAAGGTCTAATCTTTTCAGGGACAAAGAATATTACAGAAACTTAGGTGTCTATAAGCTTCATTGTGGCCTAATAGTCGGACTTGTTACCCAAAGGTCACGGGTTTGAGTCTCAGTACTGGCAGGGATTGTAGGTGGGGAAAAGTGAATGTCTCTCTTCCACCTTCAATACCATGACTGATGTGAGACCCTTGAACAAGGCATGAATCCCCAACTACTCCCCGGGTGCCACAGCAAAAATGGCTGTCCACTGCTCCAGGTGTGTGTGTGTTTGTTCACTACTCACTGCTGCCCATTGGAAACAATACCCCCTTAGTATTTTTAGACAAAGTGGATACAACTAACCCCCCAATAGTTAGTTGCATCTTTGACAATTACCTTGCACAATTATCATCACCATTAACCCACCCTCATATCACTCAAAACCTATAGGACAAAATGTCTAAGATGCTCTTTTGGATAGAAAATGCATGGTGATCACCGACTGTCAAGATTGACTGCTAGATTTACTATATATAACTATAGATATATAGACAGATAAGTTGGGTTTTGCACTCAGGTCCTCTTGCACACTAAACAAAAACTGGACTACTACATGAACTCTTCTTACACCTACAGTGCCCTGCGGAAGTATTCATTAAATTTTTTGGTTACACTTTATTTTGATGGTCCCTGTTGATGGTCCCCAATACATTCTGTTGACTATAAGTAACATTGCACCTACATATCTACTAGCTCTCAATAGAGTGTTGGTAGAGTATTAGTAGACTGGTAGGGTTAGGGTTAGAAGAAGATGACATGTACTTGCAAAGTTACTGATAGTCAGTAGAATGTCTGTTGGGACACTATCTTAAAAAGGAGCTAGCAGATATTAATCAAACAGTCTACGAATACTCTAATGAGAGTTAGTAGACATGTAGGTGCAACGTTACTTATTGTCAACAGAATGTTCAAAAGTGACCATCAAAATAAAGTGTTACCCATTTTTTTTATGTTTTGTTATGTTTCTGCCTTATGTTAAACTGCTTTAGATTACCTTTTTTCACATGAATCTACACTCCATACACTATAATGACAAAACAAAAAACAGGTTTGCAAAAAAAAAACAAATTTATTAAAAATAAAAACCTGAAATGATTACATTGCATAAGCATTCAGACCCTTTTCTGGGACACTTGAAATTTAGCTCTTGAGAATTCATATTGCTTATACTGTAGATGTTACTACACTTGGAGTGGAGTTAACCTGTTGCAAATTCAATTGAATAGGCATGATTTGGAACACCTCTCAATAAAAGGTCTAACACCTGAAAATGCATATCAGAGCAAAAACCAAACCCTGAGGTCAAAAGACCTGCACATAGAGCTCAGAGACAGGATTGTGTCAAGACAAAGTTCTGGGGAAGAGTTCAGAAAAACATTCTGCTACAGTGATGGTTCACAGAAGCATGTAACCTCTATTATCCTTAATGGAAGATGTTTGGAACAATCAGGATTCTTCCTAGAGCTGACCTCTTGGCCAAACTGAGCAATCGATGGAAAAGATCCTTGGTTAGTGACCAAGAAACTGATGGTCATGCTAGTTTCACTCCATGATCATATATGGAGATGGGAGAAACTTACAGAATGACAAACATCACTTCAACACTCCACCGATCTGGGCTTTATAGCAGAGTGTCCAGACTCAATCATCTCCTCAGTGAAGACACAGGAAAACCCACTTGGAATTTGCAAAAAAAAACAAAAACCTAAAAGACTCTCAGACTGTGAGAAACAATATTTTCTGGTTAGATGATCCTTAGTTCCAAGCATCATGTATAGAGGAAAGCAGACACTGATCATCACCTGAACAATACCATTCCAACAGCAAAGTGTGGGGCTGGCAACCTTATACTGTGGGAACTCGTCAGAGTAGAAGGAAAGCTCTACACAACGACATATGGAGAAAGCCTTAATGTAAACCTAGTGCAAAGTATTGAGAACCTCAGACTGGGCTGAAGGTGACCCTAAGCACACAGCTAAGAAAATGCAAGAGTGGCTTATGGACAATTCTGTGAATGTCATTGAGTGACCCAGCCAGAGCATGGGCTTGAAGTCAAGTCAAGTCAAGTCAAGTCACCATTATTTAATTTTATATAGCGCTTTTTACAATGCCGATTGTGCCAAAGCAGATTTACAGTATTGAACACTGAAATAGTGTGTCGAAATAGTGTTCCGTTCTACTCTGGCCAGATGAAACCAGCAGTTTAATTCTAGGCTGCAACAAAGTCAGATTGTGCAGAGGACTCATCTGGTTCCCGTGGTCTTGTCCCGATGGCCATCTAGGTGACGAAGTCTTCGGAGGGGATCTGTCTCTGGGGCTCATCTAGTTGTTCTAGTCTCTGCTGACATTCAGGGCTTGAACTCAGTTGAATATATTCTGGAGAAACCTGAATATGTCTGTCAGCCCACATCCAGCCTGACAGAGCCTGACAGGTGAAGAGGTGAGGAGAAGAATGGCAGATAATTGCCAAATGCAAAGCTTGTCGCATCATACCCAAAAGGCTTGAGGCTGTAAAGGTGCTTCAACAAAGTACTGCGTTAAGGGTATGAATATTTATGCAAAGTACTTATTTGTGTTTTTCCTTTTTAATAAATTTGCCAAGTTGTCACAAATCTGTTTTTGTTTTTTTTTTGCTGTGTCATTATGATGTATGGAGTGAAGATTGATGTGGGGGGAAAAATTAATTATTTTAATTTTTGAAATTAAAGCAGTTTAACAAAAGGCAGCAACATAAAAAAAAACATGAAAAAATGAACACTTTTGCAAGGCACTTGTATGTCATTATCTTTCCTAGGCTATAACGTGTACCAAGACAGTGCCAGCTCAAAATGAAGGTGCATAATGCACTTGTCTAAAAGTAATCTACAGTATAGTATGATTTTAGATTTAAATTCCACTTACAACTGACAGTTTGATGAAACTCAGTCAAAAATTTGATTCTTGTTGGTTCTGTTTTTTTTTTTTGAAAAACTTTTATACTAAATGTACTTCAAATAAGTGGTTGTGTCAAAAATATGATGAATTATTAATTTAGAAGTACTATTATGTTTGTTTGTTTTTTGGTAGTCATTCCCAACATTTTTGTAATGGAGGCGACGAGACGAGAGACGTGCGGATCCATTTGCAGGCTTTTATTAAACAGAGACGTGGTCATAACAGGCATGGGTCAAACAGTGGCAAACAGGTATATTTCAGGCAAGACAAAGAGTATTCATAGGGCAAGCGTGGGTCTACGATCGGCGAACAATATCCAGAGGGCTTGACATGAGGGGTTTATCCAATAACACAAGCAATAGTCCAGGCAAGGTGCGAACACAGTCCGAAACAGCAGGCAAAGGGTTAATCCAAGATACACAAGCAGAAGATCAGGAAACAGACAACAAGGCAACACGAAAAGACTAGACTTAGATTAGAACTAGAAACAGAAACTTGGAATAGCTCCGTAATGTAGCTATCGCTAGAAGAGTGATATACGCTAAACCAGTGGTTCCCAACCC
>NW_015626034.1:169351-194087 GCF_001515625.1 Sinocyclocheilus rhinocerous | reverse complement strand
AGAGAGGAAGTCCATGGCTTATAAAGCGTGTCTCAGTGGATGCAGCTGTGTGTGTGTAATCAGTGCAATGGATGATGGGAAATGCAGTCCAGGGTGATGTGTAACAGTCTGTGTGGCGTGAGAGTCAATGTAATGGGAGAGCGACCTCCGGTGGCAATCGGCCGGAAGGCCACGGACCGGATTCGTGACAATTTTACAACTTGAACTAACCTTGCCTTGTCATTACAAAATATCTGACATTTTAAGAATAAAGTCTGCAGGGGTGCTCTATGTGATATAATTTCCCGCATTATGTTTTTGTTTCTGCATTACCTTTCAATAATTTCATTGTAAATCTTCTTCATTATGATTTCAGCACATTTTTATTTTATGCAATTACACGAGCAAGCCTCCCACTCTTAAGTGTTGTTCAGTTCAGACTTATCTGGAATCTCGCATTGGTTAGAAAATAAAGAGATACTAATACATGATTTACCCTTATATGCACATTAGTCATGCACAGTATAAAACCACTACCTCACTATTTGCTTGTCCATTCCTCCGATTTTTCACGCTGGTGTCATTTAATAAAAACATTTGTTATAATTCGATAAAAATTTGGCTTGGTTAGCCTTTTACTTAACTTATCAAAGCATGTTCCTGGTACATGACGAACCCAAAAACAGGATTTTATAAAGCCTATGTGATACTAAGAATTGTGGAGCCATTGAAGAAGCATGTTCAGATAATTCTAGCCAATAGCAACACAATAGATGCATGACAGCAGCTTACCTCACTACTAACAATTCTTCCAGCGTCCAAAATCCACACTTACTGTTGCCTCAGGAGGCGGGAGGGTCTCAAAGCCAAGCTGGGTCTGGACTCTCTCCTCCATCACAGGCTGTACACCACATTTGTTACTTTCTCCTCTCCTCTGTGCTAATTACCATGAAAACTAGTGAATGTGATGTGTTTAGATATGAATAATAGATCTGGATAATATTTTACACCCCTTTACTGCCCCCTCCACATGGCCCTGGTAAAGCAGTGTTGGGTTAGCAAATTCCCCGAGCATCTGACAAATGACACACAACCCAAAAGTGTTTAGAGTCCCCAAGAGTAAACCTACAACCATCAACACATTCATTTATCCTGTGTCACCTTAATGAAACAGCCAGTGAAGAAGTATTCGGAATGAGCAAGAACTCTGCATCTTGTAATCTGACCCCAGTGCAGAGATCAAATCTGAAAAAGGTAGGTTAAACAAGCATTATTAGAAATTAAGAGATATAATTATAAATTTCAGTGAGATTCTAATGCAAACATTTGTGTAAGGTATAAGATTGACAAACGTTGCCTTCATTGGAGGTATTGTTTCAGTTAATATTGATTAATTGTTATTAAATGATTAATTGTTATTAATATTATTTTTTAGAACATGACCTTATTGTAATTTGCCATAAATTGCATAATTCAAATTCATCCAAAATTCAAAAGTAGCTCAGTCACTGCTGGGAAAATTTACTTCCATTGCCTAATAATTGCTTTTTAAGACACCTTTTATTTTTGTCCTTCTGTCACTTTTTATTTTATGTAGAGAGTGAAAATATCTCAGAAAATCAAGAAGAAAGAGGATGCATGGAAACAGGATGCAGACCATACTCAAACCTGTGTTTCTCACAAATGCTACTAACCACTAGGCCATGACTCCAAGGTCTCTTTTTTTTCAACCCAGATGCAATAAGGACCAGAATAAACAATTACAGAGCTCCTCTGGACAATGCTTTAGAAGAAACTGACAGTAGAAGGCTCTGTGAGGATACATATATTTTGAATTTGTTCTTTCTACTTCAATATGACACAACTGCTTTATTTTTATCATTATCACTGTGACAAATGGGTGCTTTTAAAAGAGAATTTTCAGCATCTGAACCAACCCATGTTTCATCTCCAATTTTGATAATGAATTACAAAGCTCCTGTGAGGGTGTTCTGTTGAAGTTTACACTACATTAGCAGCACACAAGAAACTTGATTCCCAAATGTTATGGGAATTTTTCAACTTCTCTCTCTTGAATCTATCAACATGAACATTTTGAAACAAAATCTTTTGGAATAAAACTTGACTTTACACTACTTGAGGCTATTATGAAGAGAAAAATTAAAATCAAGATATGTGCCTCTTTTCCCAAGCCTGTTCAGAGAAGTAAGAAAAATAAAACATTCCTGGCTATTTCTCCCATAAGTACACATTATGCATATATTCAACATGCCAAAATTTTAATGCACATACATAGTGAAGCAAAGTTTTAAAACCCCAAAATGAGAAATCAAGCACTTTGGGTTGATGTGGTTATTCTAATGAGATCAGATAAAGTGAAATCATATTTTAGGGCAGGACATTGTAATTTCTTACATTATACTAAACAGTTTTAATATTACATAATGATCATTTAAAAAAGATAAATAGTTTCCGTTAGGAACAGTAATAGTATTAGCATCAATACAAAACATAAACAAATACTTTTTGCACAAGATAAATAACAACAGATTACACATCGAACTGTGCCTAGAGAAAATCCTGTTAGAAAGTTGTCCCTTTGGAAAGTATTTTCATAGTTTCACAGTAATATTACCCCATCCATAGCAAACTTTATGATGACACTGTAGTGTATTAAGAAGGGTAAGATACGTTAAGATATAATGGTTTAATTAACAACACTACACTGTTATAGGCTCTTATAAATGACAGTTGTGTTTGGTTAAAATCTGTGGCATATATAAAGGAAAGGGGAGCTACAGCGCCCCCCAGATATCAGTTGTATGTGCTGGTATTCGTATAAGAAGTTGTGTTCTCAAAGTCTGTTAATAAAATTCCTATTCTGGACATGAAGCTGTTTTGGTCTGTGCTTAAAAGTGACACTTCCTCATTCCTGGAACACGGTGTGGCTTCTCAGACACAACAATATGGCGACAAGGATTGGATTGGAGAGGAAGTAGCAAAAAAAAGTGAGTCGTACTTGAAGTAGGCTTAGATAAGAAGAAGATGCCGGTGTTCAGCACAGATTCGGACCTGTGTTCCGTAGAGGCTAGCGAGAGCTTCAGAGACTATGAAGAGCATTTTGCACAATTTTTTGGAAGCCAACGGAATCGAAGAAGGCAAGCAACGCGTTGTTTTTCTGTCCGTGGTAGGTACAAAAACCTTCTCATTGCTTACGGACTTATTGGCACCGAAAAGACTGTCTGAGACGCCACTAGTCGACATTTTGAAAGTGCTCAGAGACGCTATGTACCAAAGAAAAACGTCTTGAGCGAAAGATACAGTTTCCGAGCACGGAAGCAGCTGAATGGGGAATCCCGAGCCGAATATGTGGCCGCATTAAAGGGATTAGCCTCAACATGCGAGTTCGGCGCTTCTTTGGAGGAACAGTTACAGGACCAGCTCGTGTACGGAATATGCAGTAAGGATTTACGAGCTCGGCTTCTGAGTGCAGCATACGGTGAACCATTGACTTGGCCTAAGGTATTGGACATTGTGAACAATTTTGAATGTACTGTTTCAAGTTTAAAAGCCTTTCAGCATGCACCGCTGAGAACCGACACCGTGAGTTACGGTAAGCCAGGCAGAGAGCCTTCAGGAGCGGAGGAGAGAACGACTGGGAAGGGCAGACGCGATAAGAGCAAGTTAACCCCATGTTACCGATGTCTCGGAAAGGGACATACTGCCTCAAACTGCAAAAATATAAAGAATTTCAATGCCGAGCCTGTGACAAAAAGGGACATTTAGAACGTGCCTGCAGAAATGCCACTTCTCAGAAAAGACCGGGGAAAAATGCGACTTCACAAAATCACGAGCCGCTAATAAGCCAGCTTGGGAACGCGACACGAGATTCATCTCAACGGAAGGGGGCAACGAGGGAGAGATCGTGCCACGGACAACAAAGAGAGTGTTGCACAATACTTCAAAAGATCATTGGAGTGCCGATCAGCTATCTCGACCACCGGACTCAGATGTAAGAGATGAGCTGAACCAGCCCACGGTAGAGACTGAACTGCAACATTCAGAGACTGATAAGGACTATGGACTGTTTGCGTTAAAGGGGAACAGTGAGTATGTAAAACCCTACATGGTAATGATCAGATGTAATGGTGTTAAGGTAAAGAGGGAGGTTGATACTGGAACAGCCATGTCCATTATTTCAGAGACCTTGTACAGAAAGAGGTTCAAAAGATGTAAACTTCAGCCATGCGAAGTAACCTTGAGGATGTACTCCTCAGAACAAATTCCACTGTTGGTGGGTCAGTTTCAGGTTACTGTGAAATGCAAGGAACAGACAAAAAACTGGTTTTACTGGTGTCTAAGGGTAAGGGGCCGAGCCTCATGGGTAGAAACTGGATTCACCACTTACAGCTAGACTGGTCAAGAGTGAACCATGTATCTAACCCAGTAAGTGAGCTTACTGAGGAATACTCCAATGTGTTTAATTCAGAAAAGGGGGTGATTTCAGGGGTACGGGCCAAATTGCAAGTCATTGAAAATGCCATTCCAAAGTTTTGCAAGAGTAGAACGGTGCCTTATGCCATGAGAGAAGCTGTTGACAAACAGTTACAACAGTTAGAGAAGCAAGCTGTGATTACACCTGTTAAGTACAGCGAATGGGCAGCACCAATCGTGTGTATACCAAAAACAAATGGAGATGTGCACATTTGTGGCGATTATAAGGTCACGATCAACCCGTGGTTAGCTGTTGACAAATATCCCTTGCTAAAACCTCAATATCTGTTTGCATCGTTGGCTAGCGGTAAATACTTTACCAAACTAGACTTAACTTAGGTGTACCAGCAGGTAGAGTTAGACCTGCAATCTAAGCCATATCTGACTATTAACACTCCCAAAGAATTATATCACATGAATCGGTTGCCCTATGGTGTTTCTAGTGCACCAGCAATCTTTCAGCGTATAATGGATCAGACGTTACAAGGCCTGTCGAATGTAGTCTGTTATTTGGATGACATTCTGATCACTGGTAAAAACAAAAGTGAACATTGGGAAAATGTTGAGCAGGTGTTTCAAAGGTTACAAGACAGAGGTATTAGAGGGAATAGGGACAAATGTGTTTTCTGTCAACCTCATGTAACCTATTTAGGGCACAGAATTGATCAGGAAGGCGTGCACCCAGTACCGGAAAAGGTAGAGGCTATTGAAAATGTCTCCGCACCCAAAAACGTGACTGAGCTTAGAGCTTTTTTAGCTTTGCTCTCATATTATGGAAAATTCACGGAAAACTTGTCGACTGTAATTAAACCGATGACTGAATTATTACACAAGGGCCGGCCCTTGCAGTGGTCAACATCATGTCAGGCGTCATTTGAAGAAGCTAAAAAGCTTTTATCATCTTCAAAAGTGTTGACACATTTTGACCCTCAGTTACTGATAGTGCTGGCGTGTGACGCATCTGCATATGGACTAGGGGCAGTGATTTCTCATCAATTGTCTGATGGTGCAGAAAAATCGATTGCATATGCATTGCGCACCCTTAGCAAGTAGGAACTGAACTATTCCCAAATTGAAAAAGAAGCCTTGGGCATCATTTTTGGAGTGCAGAAGTTTAGAGACTATTTGTACGGCCGAAGATTTTTGCTCATTACTGACCACCAGCCTTTGGTTAAGATTTTAGGACCAAAAAACGGAGTGTCAGCTTTAGCAGCGGCTCGGTTGCAGAGATGGGCATTGCTTTTATCAGAGTACCAGTAAGACATCAGATATAAATCCTCTGCGGAGCACGCAAATGCTGATGGGCTTTCGAGACTACCACTACGTGAGACCGGCCAAAAGTGTAATACAGAATTTAAGGTCTCATTTATCGAGGCAATTCCAATAGCTGAAAAAGACATCAAAATTTAAACTAAAAAAGACGAAGTTCTGAGGAAAGTGAAACTGTTCACACTGATGGGTCGGCCAAAATTTATGGCAGATGAACAACATGAACCATATTGGTATAGATGTCAAGAACTCACAGTTGAGGATGACTGTCTATTGTGGGGTTTACGGGTAATTGTACCAGACTCACTGAGACAACAACTCCTAAAAGAATTACATGAGTCCCATCTAGGGATGGTTAAGAGTAAAGCAGTAGCCCGAAGCCATTTTTGGTGGCCTAAATTAGATGACGACATAGAAAACATGATTAGCCAATGCAGAGTATGTGCATTACACCAAAATCGGCCTAATATTGTGCCTGTGCATCCTTGGAAATGGCCTGAACATCCATGGGAGAGAGTTCATTTTGATTTCTATGAAAAGGAAAAACACCAGTTTCTCTTAACCATTGATGCTTATTCTCGTTGGCCAGAAATCAAGCTGATGACCACTATACTGCTAAAGCAACCGTTGAGGTTATGCGTAGTATGTTTGCCAGCTATGGATTACCTAAAGTACTTGTTTCAGATAACGGACCTCAATTTGTTTCCAAGGAGTTTGAAACCTTTTTGGAAATGAATGGAGTAAAACATGTCAAATCAGCAGCCTATCATCCGGCCTCAAATGGGTTGGTGGAGCGATTGGTTCAAACCTTTAAACAGTCATTGGAAAAACAGAAAGAATTGGACATCACACTTCAACACCGTATTGACCGATTTTTATTCAGTTACAGAAATGCTCCCTTGACAGTCACAGGAAAACCTCCACCTGAATTGTTTTTGAAAAGAAAAATTAGAACGAGGCTGTCCCAGATACAACC
Organism: Sinocyclocheilus rhinocerous; assembly: GCF_001515625.1. NCBI lineage: Eukaryota > Metazoa > Chordata > Actinopteri > Cypriniformes > Cyprinidae > Sinocyclocheilus > Sinocyclocheilus rhinocerous. The sequence continues at coordinate 187,369 of NW_015626034.1, read as the reverse complement.
ACAGTTCTCTTCTCAAATGCAGGAAAAGCAGCAAGTGCAACCATTAAGTTCAGCTCGTGTGAGAGTATTTTATCCACATCAGAAGGTATTGGTGAAGCAGTTCAGGGGAGGGCAAGAGAAGTGGAAGTTAGGGGAAACTGAGAGACCGTTAGGTCCGGTTACTTACCTTGTCTGGGTGGAGGGCAAGACCTACAAAAAGCATGTAGATCAGATAAGATCAACAAAATTAAAGGTTGCCGAGCAGGATGTGAAAGAACTTTCAGCAAAAAACTTGTGTGACACTCCAGAAATGGGGTTAAGAGCAAGTGAAAATTCAGCAGGGGTACCAGACATATCTCAAGAGTCAGTGAATACTAGGCCTTTCCGTGTCAGAAGGGCGCCACAAAGGTTAAATCTGTAAAACACCATTCGATCTGGGTAAAGGTGTTGTTGATTTTGTTTTGTTGTTTGTGTTTAGTGGTGAACACAGTGTATTTTATTTTGGTAGAATGCTTTGAGTTTTGGGAAGTATTATTTTTCAGGGGAGGAATGTAGTGTATTAAAAAGGGCAAGATATATGCGTTAAGATGGTTTAATAAACAACACTACACTGTTATAGGCTCTTATAAATGACAGTTGTGTTTGGTTAAAATCTGTGGCATATATAAAGGAAAGGGGAGCTACAGTGCCCCCCAGATGTCAGTTGTATGTGCTGGTATTCGTATAAGAAGTTGTGTTCTCTAAGTCTGTTAATAAAATTCCTATTCTGGACATGAAGCTGTTTTGGTCTGTGCTTAAAAGTGACACTTCCTCATTCCTGGAACACGGTGTGGCTGCTCAAACACAACAGACACCATTACAAAGCAACTCACTTAAAGTTACCACTATTCTCGTTTTTCTTTTCCAACTACTATGGTGCCCTGCTCCTGATAGTGAGTCTGTCTAGCCTCCCACTGCATTCATTTCTTGGAAAAAGGCAAACATTTGATGGCAGGCTGAAAAAAGCCAGTATTGATATCCGCAGCTTAGAAGTGTTCAAATACAGTCTGAACGTATTTACCTCACACTTGCTGCACTTTCATGTTTAATCCCTGATTAAGCATCAGACAACACAGGTAAATAGACTATTGTATGCGACACTACGTCACACGGAAAGGTGTGAGGGTGTGTGTGTCTGTGAATGTGACCTCTACTGTACACACAGAGTCTTGTTAGATGAAAGAGAGTGAGAGGGCAACTACAGGTAAAAGGTCAGCAACAGGTGACACGTGAGATGTCCAGTTAACTGCCATGAGAAGGAAGGAAATGGAATGGAAATGAAAATAACCCTCATTCAGATGGTATTATTTCAGGTTGGTATGCTCCCAAAATGAAAATACTCAAACTTTTTCATATCTAAATCAAAAAGAACGTCTTTGACTCTTGAAATACTGCCAAATAAACAAGAAAGCTGATTACATGGCAACACGAACTAAGTGATACACTAAGGAGTTGCCCAGGCATGATTCGTTTTCCTGGATTTGTAGACACAGGCTTCAAACTGGTGCCATTAGGTATGAAATTCATCATCATTTGGCATCAGCTTTTGACATATACAGACATAGTAAAACTACCCAATAGATGCAGATAAATTGTGTCATGTTCTTTTATGAGAATGTAGAGAAATAATTGGGCCATTGATATGTTCTGTGTATTGCTTGTGTGAATGACTAAAAGTAGTAAAGCTATTATGTTAACTACATTTCTCAAGGCAAGGCAAGGCACGGCAAGTTTATTTATATAGCACATTTCATACACAATGGTAATTCAAAGTGCTTTACATAAAAGAAAAGAAAATAATAATAATAAAAATCACAACAATAAAACAAGGAATTTAAAAACTTAGAAAATTATTTAAAAATTGATTTAAAATGAATTTAAAACAGTTAAGAATAGAAAATGATTATACATAAAATATAGTGCAATCAGTTCGGACATTGCACAGTGCTCATTCAATTTCTCAGTAGCGAGATCATCAGTCATTTGCTTTTTCTTAGCAAATCTAATTAAGCAGAGTTGTGATACCAAAACATTACATTTTGTTGGACCTTATTTTGTATAAAGACATATGCACTGGCTGTTTAGAATCAGAACAATGTTCAATGACCCTTTTGAACAGGTTATCTTCTTTGATATATATTTTATCAGCATTAACAGTAATGAGTGAGTAGAGAATTAACATTAGACACTGTTAACAATATATATATATATATATATATATATTCTTAATTGGTGATTAGTTTCTTTTCAATTAATCAATCAAACCAATATGAATTATCAAGGTGAAAAGTTTGAGTTTGAATTCATTAGAGCAGTTCCAGCGTAAATGACTCACTCACTCACTGAATCATTTGAGCGATTCCTCCAGCAGATAAGCGGTTTGCACGTTCACGCTCTAACCCTTCTAGCTCTCCCACATTAGCTTGAGTCAGGACAGTGAGTCACCACGTCCATAACATGAATAGAAATAAGTGAAAAAGACATATTTAAATATTTATTCTGCAGTCCGAAGTAAATCTTCTCATTGAAGACATCAAACACATGACAACAGGTTTACTGCTAATTAGGCCACATTCACACAGCAGCAGAATATAGTTGTCTGTTCTGTATTTGAGCTATTAATTCGGTTACACACAGTTCGGCTATTTTATGGAAGTGACAACCACATTCAGTTACTACAGTGAGGGTGAACCAAACATGTCCCTTCCCCGTCACCATAAACAGTGTTGGTAAGGTTACTTTGGAAATGTAATAGGTTAGAGATTCCAAGCTATCTAAAATGTAATAAGTAGTGTAACTATTTTAATTACTTTATTAAAGTAATGTAACTGATTACATTTGATTACTTTTTGATTGCTTTTCTAAATTTCTAATGTTTTCAACTGTTAATCATTTCCAAACAACATCCAACTGTTAATTTCATCAATGCATTGGCAGAGGGAGTCTGTAAACCAGGCAGGGCTAACCTAGTACTCAACACTGATTACTGTCAGACTTTAAAAATCCTTCATCACTTGAATTAAGATTATAATCATTTAATTTTAAAGGTTAAATACAGATTTAAAACCATAACAAGAAATAGTTTAGTACTGTAGCTGATATTGTTTTTGAAATCAAATCTTTGCATAGCTATGACAGGAAACACTGGCATCTAACAATGGCTTGGAAAAAAATAGTTTATAATCTTAAAACATAAAGCATATACAAAACCCCAAATAGGAAATAATACAGTTATTGAATAAGCATGTGTCCTAAACTCCTGAATCATTAGTGTCTCATATTTTAGAGCAGTCAATGCAATTTATGAAAGAAATCAGATTAAATCTGTATGTGGGTGTGTGTGGAAAAAAAATCAGATGTAACCCCCTTTGTAGTTAACATTTTCATAAGTAACAGTAATTTAATTACACTTTTTTTTTTCTCAGTAACCGTAACTGATTACTATTACATTTATTTGGGTAACACTTTATTTTAAGGTGTCCTTGTTACACATCTTACATGTACTTACTATTATAATAACAATAATTTATGCCTAAATTACATGCAAGTAACCCTAAGCCAAACCCTAATCCTAACCCTAACCGTATAGTAATGTAGTTAATAAATATTGCTCAGCACACAAATGTATAATTAAACTGTAACAAGGACACCTTAAAATAAAAATTTGGTATTCACATGTGATCTGCTTTTAAGATATGATGGATAAACTTGCGTCTCGACTGGACTTTTGTTGTGTTATGTGTTATAAGACTTTACAGTTTTACTTTAGTCACTGTTGGTTACAGGTGATATTCACCAATAGGTCCGATCTTGACTTCTGTCGCACGTTAATACAGACAGTATTTAAGCCGCTGTTGTCAGACTCTGTTCCATGTTTCGTGTGTGTCCTGCTCCCCATGTGCCTTCCCATGCCCTTATTTGGTTTGTTTCCTGTTCCTCCCCTGATTAATTAAGTTGATTTCTTCCCAGGTGTTTCCCTTGATGTGTCATGGCTCCCAGGTGTGTCTCGTCATCCCCTCCTCCTGTGTGTGTGTATATAAAGTGTTCCCAGTCCCTAGTTCTCTGTCCGATGTTGAAGGTCTTCGTGTGAACGTCTTCCTGTGTTCGTCTCCCTTGGTTCCTTGGTGCAAATAAAGTCTTGGTAAAGCATTCTCCAGCGTCTCCTCGTCCCTCGTGTGTGTGCACCCGTGACAGCTGTAAGTTGCTGTGTAAACAGGACATTTCGACACTCACACCTGTAAGTAAATGCGGTTATCAATCCCAAACACTGACAGCATGAACTAAGTGAAAACAATAAGTAACTCAAATGTAGCAAGCTGTGTTTAGCTAGCTATGTTGTATTTTCCATGTAAGCTTTCATTTTAGCTTAACTGATTTTCTAGTTTGTTGCTTAACTAGTTATATTTTTTGAATATCTTGTCCAACACTGGTTTTTTCTCTACTGCCTTCACTATGCAATATGACACAATTACAAAGTGAGCGAGCGCTGAGCTGCGCTATGTAAATATCATATGATGTATTCAATAGCATTTACCATCTCAGGTGACGTCCTCCAAACATCATCCTGTTAAACGTCCCAAATACTCAATGATTAATTGTCCAGAGATGAGCTCATTTACAAAGCTGACGGGTTGTGTGTAATGTTCCCATGGATATTGTCCTTGCTGGTAAACAATCAGAGGAGGGTGCAAAGATGTACTTTACCCCATCAGCCATGTAAACTTCAGGGACCACACAAAGTGTATTTATACCTCACACATCTTGATATAAACACCTGTGTTTATTAATCGAGCATCCAGTGAGCATAAACGTTCCTGACTGCCAGGCTTGGGCACCATGTTTCCTTTCAGGTCCTCTTCTGCTGCATACTCAAACTGAGTGACTGAATACAGGGCCCAGTTAAGCAGCCCCAAAAGACCACCTCTGCTTGGTTATTATCGCTATCGCCCTGTCAGCTACGACTCCGGGTGGCTTGCAAGGAATGCGACCAACCTCGCCACAGCTCTAGACCCTCTCACTTAGGTTCTGCACAGCCACCTTCAACCCATCCATCAACTGAGCCCCCTGCCCTTTTTGAAAAACAAGTACTCTCTAAGTAGCGAAGAGGTGCCAGGGCTAATTATAAACAAATCATTGATGTTTTAGGGACCTGGGCAGCCTGCAGTAAAAGCCTGGAACTGAGCCATTAAGGATGGGAGGGCAGGGGGATCTGCTGAAGTGTTCTGCTTGAGAGAGCGTTCAATAGACTGTGGAAGGGGACCTCACACGGGGACCGCAGTGCTACAGCAGAGTGACAGGTGTTTAGGAGCAGAGCCAAACAAAGACAAGAGGATGCCTAGTGGAAGGCATGAGAGGTGAGTGTCTTAGCAAGTCACAGACATTCAGAATTCTGGTGGGGCTTGATTTCCAAAAGAGAACATACATTTTTGAGAGTCTACAAGAAAAGAATCAAAAACAGAAATGGTTGAAAATTGTACAGTTCATTTGTGCTTCATGCGAGATAATGTAGGAATGTGGCAAAGATCACTGAATTTGTCTTCACACTTCAACACCCCATGAAATTGCTTGACGAGGGGTTGTTTTCTGTCCATTATTTTAGCATTTGATTGAATAAAGATTTGTGCAGTGCAAGACGAGCCATCAATATTGGTGGTCCATCTGTTTTCTAAATGCATGGTATTGTGAACAATTGGTTTGACATTTTATTTTAACATGTTTTGACCAAAAAGTGATTTAAATATTTTGAATAAAAATGTGATAACTTGATCTTTATGTGAAATGACAGACTTCTCTCTGGTGACATATTCCTGACTTCTCTAATCATTTCTGGCTATTCACACACAGAACGCATTTTAGCTTTAAAAACTGTGAGACGCGGACAATGGAATGAGGGGAAAACGAAAGGCCTCAAGATGCTTTTTTTTAAAAAGTTGAACTTATTTTAACTTGAGTGCTGCATTTTTAGAATGGCAAGTCTAAAGACATTTCACTCGAGCACAATGATCAAACACATCTGTCTAAAGTGCATGTTTACCTAGAAAAACAATGGAAAGTAGCACAGCAGAATGAAAAAAAAACTGTTCTGTGGCCCCTTAGTCCACTTAAACCCTGCCTCTTTCTTAAAATCAACTACAAGCTGGCATTTATATCTACCTCCATTCAGTCAACCATGGAACCAAGTCCTATTAAAAAAGATTTGTTGAAACTCCATTTTCATTGCAACTTTTAATGTGTACATCTACTAAAAAAGTCAATTTTATGAACTTTAGGGGTGTGCTAGCATAGAGGTATCCTTAAAGCTAGTAGACGTGGGCTCATAGGAATAGACCTTATGTGACTTCGCACCTTTTCAGCACTGCGCTCATTGTCTTCTGTCTTCAGTTTGTATTTCCACAGTGTGGAAAAGATCGTACGATTTTATGAATGAACCACACGTTTTAAAATCCTCCTGGTCTACTGACATTTGTTATGACATCGGCTTCGAACATTACAGTTTGTACAGAACATTGTGGTCACACTTTATTTTAAGGTCCAATTCTCGCTATTAACAAGCCATTAGGCTAACTACAATATGACTTTGTTTTGCCTCAATAAACTCCTAATTTGCTGCTTATTAATAGTTAGTTGTTCAATTTAGGTATTGGGTAGGATTAGGGATGTAGAATAGTCATGCAGAATATATGCTTTATAAGTACTAATAAACAGCCAGGATGTTAATAATAGGCATGCTAATAAGCAACTGGTTAACAGTGAGAATTAGTCCCTATACTAAAGTGTTACCACTTTCGTTAACTCTACAATAAGTAAATCCACTTCACCAGCTAATTGATCTTCAACAGTGATGCAATAGAGCTACCACAAAAAAAGTAAGTTAAAAGACTAAATTCTAAAGATGGCTGCACACTTGTTTCTCTGATGAAGAAGGTCTATAAAACTTCAATAATGATTTTAGGGATTTTTAAGTTTCCTTCTTGATTAAATTTTGGACTACTACTATAAATTAAGACTACTCAGACTAACTTAACTTGATTGAAGGCATTCATCTTCATGTCTAATACACGATCGTAGACCATTATAGTGCTATCCAGTCATTTTACACGCTCACCCACAGGGCTATTTTTGCATTTGCCATGGGCTTCCTCTGGAATTTATACGGGGTATTAGAATGGTGAATTTTGAAACTTTTGTACAATAACAAATGCTATTCTAAAATCCCAACTGAAATTCCTTAAGGAGCACATGGCTTGAATAGTTCTCTTCCGAGCTTTAGGATAACAAACTAAACAGTTCTAAAGCATGCTAGAGAAACTCCCCAGACTTAAATGACGGTCCTCATTTTCTTCCATATTTACAGCATCATATTTAAAAGCTCTAAAATTCTGTCTACTCAAAACACCCACTATTTATTTTGGTATCAGCCTTAGTTTTTTGGCTAGTGAGTGATGAATCTGAGAAAAAAAAACGTCCCAGCAAGCACACAGGGATATGTGGGAGTGGGGAGTTTTGCCGTTAATTCCAAAACACGCCGACATAAATGCACATGAGAATCCTTCACTGTGGCGAAATCATCCTCCTGTTTCATGTACTGTATGACTCCCAGTGGAAAGCAAGGAACTAAATGTGAAATGGCGGTTTAGGACAGAGCAGCAAAGCAATTTGTTCATGTATTCAAACTGATTTAGAATAATGTGTATGTTGTGTTAGGCTACCGCAAGTTTTTGTGTACACAAACATGAATCTGTTAGAGTAAGCATCATTGTAGGTTTATTGTATGGGACATTTTTAGCAGACTGTATATACTAATATCTCTAAAAAGAGAAGCCAGCCCCTACTGCACCCTCCTCTTTAGCTCTCCACAAGAGAAAAAGGTTAAATAAATGTTAGTGATGTGATAACCCGACTGTTTTCTGTAGGGGGCAGGCAGCCTTTACATAGTTGTGATGCACAGAGACTGTGTAACAATGTCGCAGATTTTCACCATCAGACTGGGTGCACACTTCATTCTTAATTTTATTTTGTACTTCTCAGAATACAATTTTGAGTTATACCTCTAATTATGTAATCTAGAGTTAGATCCCTAATGATGCAGTGTTCGGGATTACCATAATTTCCAACTACTTAAAACCGTACCTATCGAATTCAAAATGTTGGCAGTTTAAGATTTAAGTTTGTTAGGTGGTTACCTTAATATATTTATAAAAAAATATATATTAAAAATATAAAACTCTAAGAGAATAAAGTTCTCCTCATGAAGCAGTTTTCAGTAGTCTTATTCAATCATTTGCACTAATTCTCTGATCCTTCAGTCTAACTCCCAATCCCATTAATCCATTTTCCAAACCACTTGTCCTATGTAGGATAATGGGAATGCTGGAACACCCTAGATTGGAAAATCCCAATTCCACTGGAGCATATCCAGAATGTGGAACTAATGGCAGCTGTAACCAAAACAAAATGATATTGGTAACTGCTACTGTAATGTTATTGTATTGTTATTGTGAGCTATGAACATTATGTTCCATCAGTGCTTTTAAATATTTCACTCGGTCAAAAGGTACTGTGTGATGATGACAAAAAATTACAATTGCTGGCAATATTGTAATTATTAATGAATATTGTATTAGTCAGTCTTGTTTTGTTCAGCTTTGAAAACTCCAGTGTGGTAAAAATGTCTTCCTACTGTCTTTCATTACTTCCTTTTGAGTAACAGAAGGGTGAGGCTGGAGATGAGTTTCAGTTCACAGTTGAAAAGTGTGAATATACTGCATTTATGAAAACAGTGGCATTGACTTGTGGCTGTGGAGACCCCACTAATGATTTTTTGTGATTATGAGAATGTTGTCAGAATGGGAGGGCAAAAGACTGAGGGTCAAGGTCAATTAAGCAGGTGTTTTTAGAGGGAACTAGTTGACAGAAGGAAGTACCTGTTTTTCACAAGAAAGTCCCTCTTAAATCGTCACTCAATGAATTTTCATTGGAAGTGTGAGACATTGTGAATAAGGGAGGAAAAGTAACAGGGAGCATAAGTCAACAATTCTTCTCTACACTCAGTGAGTAAGTGCAAGTAATGATAATAAACATAATGGTCAGAGATCGATGGTGGATGGCCCTGACCTTGAGCACGTACAGCTTGGGCACTGGCCATGCCCACGGCAGGCACTGTTCCTTCTGAAAAATTCCCACATTACCCTTTATGGCAAAGGAAGAAATGACAGACATCATTTCCCCCTAGGATCAAGCACTGTTGATCTCTGTGTTGACACGATTTGATGCAATCTGCTACTCGGCACAAAATAATTGAATGTGCTGAAAATTGGGAACTATTTCTAGGTATTTCCTCTCTTTAAAGTTCAGGGCAGATTAGCTTAATTAAGGAGGGGAAAACAGGAAATTTTTAAGTCCTGTGGGTAATTAATAGGCAGCCTTGGCCAAGAGGTCTGCATGGTCATTCTCTGTAAGGATCCAGGAAAAGGTCGTATATTTGTCTAACTTGGTACAAAAAAAAATATTGTTGATAAAACCAACATCTGCACATCTTCAAAACAGAACCTTACTTAAATACAATACACTTAAGCAGCATTAATAATGCAAGCTTACATCATAAAATCATAAGATTTGAATAAAAAAACAAAGCTTTGCTGTAAACAAGGGGGTTGTAAAAGTGTCCATACTCCACAGCCAACAGGTTGTCTGTATCTTACTATAGTTCCTGAACTGTGTCTATCTGAGCTGTATCCTGTCTTACGTCATCCCTGATTTACTCTGGTTTCTTGTCTTGTTATCAGTTTATTATTGGCTCCCGGGGGACTGCTGATAGTTTAGAAGGGCAGTCCTAGAACAACTTAGAATCTCACATACAGAGACCACTCTATTGCAAGAGCCACAAATAACCAAAGCTGCTTTTTGTGTAACTGGCAGTGTGATAAACATACTTATACAGAGCACAGAGGAGCCCTTGTTATTCATTTATGTAGATTAGTTTGTCGTCTCATAAACCATTTAGGAACAAGCAGCGGTTGTCGTGTGTTAAAGAGATCATTTGCATAAAAATAATTGGTTACACTTTATTTTAAGGTGTCCCTGTTACAGTGTAATTATACATTTAAGTACGGAGTAATATTAATTAACTACATGTACTTACTATATGGTTAGATTACAATTAGGCTTTGGCTTAGGGTTACTTGCATGTAATTATGCATTTAGTGTTATTAAAATAGTCAAGTCAAGTCACCTTTATTTATATAGCAATGCAGATTGTGTCAAAGCAACTGTACAGCATTAATTAGGAAAATTGCAAAATGACAATAGTAAACACTCAATTTTCAGTTAAAGGCAGTTCATCATTGAATTCAGTGATGTCATCATCCAGCTCAGTTCAGTTTAAATAGTGTCTGTGCAATCAAGTCGACGATATTGCTGGAAATGAAGTGTCCCCAACTAAGCAAGCCAGAGGCGACAGCGGCAAGGAACCAAAACTCCATCGGTGACAGAATGGAGAAAAAAAACCTTGGGAGAAACCTAATTTAGATATATTTTTGAGATGGAAAAATGCAGTTTTACAAATGCTAGAAACGTGGCTTTCAAAGGAAAGATTGCTATCAAATAGCACACCTAGGTTCCTAACTGATGACGAAGAATTGACAGAGCAGCCATCAAGTGTTAGACAGTGTTCTAGGTTATTACGTGCAGAGTTTTTAGGTCTTATAATTAACACCTCTGTTTTTTCAGAATTTAGCAGTAAGAAATTACTTGTCATCCAGTTTTTTATATCGACTATGCATTCCGTTCAAATTGGTATGTTTCGCCGGGCCGCGAAGAAATATAGAGCTGAGTATCATCAGCATAACACTGAAAGCACAAGTAACATGTGTAACAAGGACACTCTAAAATAAAGTGTTACTAATTTTTTTTTCTATTCAATGATAGTCAATGAAGTACGAAACAACACTGAACCCCATTGAGTTCATTGTTTCGGCAAAAAAAAAAAAATCTGTTTCTACAGACAAAATTTAATAATGACGTTCATTATTAACCTTTGGATGAACTACCCTATATTTAGATCAGTAATGACACTCTAGATGGCACAGGCTGATAGGTCCTTTACATGCAATCTGCTAGCAGTCACATCATTTACTAAAATGGCACAAGCTGGTTAGAGTTCCTCTGAAACCCTCCACCTCCCCCAGCTGCACCAGTCTAGATCTGCTACAGGATTTTTATGTATGTCTATTTATGTAGCAGCAGCAGCAGCATATTTTATATGCTCACTGCAGCATGTCTGTATATCTACTGGCAGTGTGTTTAGCATATCTAATCTGCCAAGACCAAATGCATGAACATTGTCATATCCATTAACATGCTAAAAATATTCAGAGAGTTGTCGTGATCTAACTAAAAATTAATCTTAAATGTTATACAGGTTCCCTTTCATGGGAACTTCGAACTGCGTCCTCTAGGGGTCGCTATGGGGGACGCCTCGTCGTGACCCGTGTCTGAAGCATACATTGAAAAAACACCAACAACATGTTGGCCGGCGACAGCCATGACATCACTACCGGTGCGACTATAGTATAAATAGGCACCGGGAGAACACATCATCCTCTTCTTCGTCTTCATTGACTGTTTTGTTTGAAGCGTGCATTTCTGTGGTAAGAGCGATCTCTTGTCATATCATTATGGCGAGCACTAGCAAAGCGTTCAGAGGATATGTGCATCCGTGTTGTCGTTGAGGAGGGCAAAAAAGCTGAGGCTGAGCTTTCCCAATCCTCCTGCCCTGCGTATGAACACACACACACACACACACACATACACACACACACACACATACACCCATATACACACACACATATACATACACACAGATACACACAAACATATACACACACACATACACACACACACACACACACACACACACATATATCGTGCGATATTCATCATGCTGCCCTACTCTAAACCTATTTTGAGATTGTTACAGATACAGATATTGGCTCCGCTGCACACCCTTTATAAAAATTATAGCAGTATCGCACGGATGCTCAAATAACACAGTATATAAGTGACCAGAGGGCTGTCGCCGGCCAACATGTTGTTGGTGTTTTTTCAATGTATGCTTCAGACACGGGTCACGACGAGGCATCCCCCATAGCGACCCCTAGAGGACGCAGTGTCTCGTTCCCTACTCAGGGAACCATGGTTACATAAGTAACCTGAGACGTTCTTAACCTATACACCATCATTTTAATTGTTGTTTTTAAAAGGCTTGAGCTTCGACAGAAATACGCCGGGAAGTATTGCAATTGGCGGCGAGCACAGTTTCCCATAGACCAATGTGTTGAACTCAGCTCCAAGCCTCTTGGATGTGAGATGACTGTTGAGCTAGTGGGAGAGGAGAGATAGCAGTGACCTCGCTGTGAACCTCTGCAAAAACTTGGATTATGTCTGGAGTATTCGGAGAAAATACTTAAATGAGCTTCATGATTTAGTGGGGCGGCTCACAGACACGGTTCTGAAATAGGGGAAAGAAGGTGAAAAGGAAACTGGGAAAATAACATTAGAGGATCACACTTGCTAACACAGCCGCTAGTGCATCTGACTGTCAAACTGCTGTACTTTGGCCTATGAGTGCATTTTCAAACTAAAAGTGTTCAGAGACTTCAAAACAAGTAAAAAAATGACTGTGATCTCTGTTTCATGCTTTTTATGTTTACTCTTGGAAACAGCATGTCTAGTTTGGCACAATGTCGAGTAAAAACCTACCCCTGTTTTCTTTGCAATGGGCAATCTTTAAAGAAAAGCAAGTCAGATTGCACTGTGAACTTCCTCACAATATGGTTTATATCTGAAGTTATACACAATTTTAAAGCAAAATATATTTTAAAATATACTGAAAAAACAATATTGCTAATATATATTTTCTAAATATATTTTGATATACATAGCTACTAATATTTTCTTATTTTTGACAAATTTCCTATATTTTCAATCAAATATATTCATATTGTACAAAATACATTTTTAAAACACTTAACATTCATACAAAATGTATTTTTAGATTGTAAAATGTATATTTTGTAACATTTTGTATATATTTAGATTTGAACTAAATATACTAGCAATTTGAATATGTATTTCCTTAATAATAGTTTATATTGCTGGATATTATTTTAATAAACTGTCCAATACTTGGTGGCTATCCATTAAGAATATGAATGAAGCATAACTCAGAGACTGACCTGACCGACTCTAATATTCTCAACATTTAAGATGTGAAATGAGCTTTAGTGTCAGCAAATTATTGTTAGAATAAAGACAGCAGGTTGGGTTTGTCAACAGCAGTTTTTCGAATCACACTTGAGTGAAAAGAATGAAAAGTACTAATATAAAGAAAGCAATGTTTTTATTTGAGATGTGCCTTTCTAAATTAAGAGTTTCTCAGGAAGGTTAGTCTGCCACTTGGGACAAATTCTATACGCAATTGCCCTTGCAAACAGAGCTTGTGGAAGTGTAAGTGTCATATCCTCCATATCATTATTGGAGGCCATGCAGAAGTCAGTTGTCAGTTATGACTAATGCTTGCGTTTCCGCTCTTCAAGACTAAAGACCTGTACTTTTGCCCTTCCCTCATGTTCCACAGTATACCTAGCTCTTTCTACGTTCGTTCTAATTTCCCTTCCCCTTGACTTCCTCATATTTGACATCTGGAGAGGAGCACCAAAAACAAAAACAGAATTAATGCCTTAGTTTCCTGCACTTTCTTCAATCACTCACTCATCTCCTTCCACAGTCGCACTTCATCAAACTTCTTTGTTTGCCAAAATTCTAATTTTGGTCTAGGGGTATGATTCTCGCTTAGGGTGCGAGAGGTTCCGGGTTCAAATCCCGGACGAGCCCCCAATTTTCACTGTTACATCCCAGATGTAAGGGTCTAGGGTAAGGGGGTAACAGAGAAAAGGAAACATAAATTTGGTTGGGGTGAGTGAGTACCAGTCTCCTGCCCAGCACAACAGACACGTTAGGTTTCAAAATAAAGTATTTTATTTACAAAATTTCCAAATGACAAAGTAAAATAGGAAGCAAAATAGACTTCAGGAGGGGGAAAGGCCAAAACAACAAACAAAAGGACCCTCTAACTAGTTAAGGAGTAGAACTGTCTAAACTGACAAAACAAACGAAAATTAACAACAGAAATGTACGCTAACTCCCTAACTAAGCAAAAACAAGAGAAAAAGATTCACAAATAAAATAGCACCCACCTCCCTACGGCTTCCAACAAAGAGAGACATGTAGCACAACAACAACGCTAATTGCCTTTCAGAAGGCTACAATAAGCCATAACCCGAGTAAGTTTTACACAGTATCAATCTCTGACAACACAAGAGCAATACAAGGCAGGCGAGAGGTACAACACTCTGGAAGTCAAGCTTCAGTGTGGTAGGCATGTTGAACCGCTTTTGAGCTTGCAGCCTCTGTACAATAACGAGCGACAGGTGCGAGTGATCACCTTCCTCTCCTCCGCACCTGGTTGAGCAGCAGTAACACATGGAGAGACAGAAAGAGCACACAGCAGTACGCAGCAACCAACAATATTGTATAAAAAAAAAACACGGAACGTAACATTAGGTATAATCCAGGATATCTAAAATACCCAGAGAAAGCTATCCATTAGCAATCCTATTCATCTAGATGCTCGGCCATGCAACTGATCGTGTGTCAAAAAATGATTACAATTCAAAACAATTATTTTCAGTATTACATGGTTACTTGGTTATGGCTGTCAGTGAAAAAATTTTTTTTGTTTTTTTTGTTTTCAAGACAAAATCATGTAGTTACAGCATCTGCCAGCAGGGCCTAAGGTCATATCTAGCTGCAAAACCAATCACACTTTTGAATGTTTATGAAACAAAGAAATCTTAATGTTAATGTTTTTAACTTTTTAAAATGTAATGCACATTCCATACATGTGCCATAGGCTATAATAAGGAATACATTCTTTATTGTCACACTACAAAAACACACACACACACACACACACACAGTATTTTATGTTAAAAATAAAGGCTTCACAGAACTGCCATGTCTTCATTATTCCGTTACATTTTCATTCCTTTGTAATATGTCATAGAAATTTGTTACACATATTTCTAAGGAAATATCCCCAGGATTTCCTTTTTCAGAGTGCCAGGCCTGTTTGTTTAGGGAAAGATCAGTTGGAAATTGGGCTGAATTTTGCTAGAAATCCTCAAGGGCTGCGTTAGTGATCCCATCTCTTCCGGAGCCTGTGGACACAGACAGTGCCTCACTGAGATCCGTTGGGTAACTCCCCCTAGGGGAAAACTATTCTTCACCCATTTTCAAACAGCCTAAGGCTCTCCGCTCTTCGTCCTGAGACCTCCTCCATGTTTACTCTGGCACAGGGTGGACTTTCAACTCCACCCCAGGGAGGAGAGGGTGACACTGACCCTTTTACTCACTGTCTAAATACAGAGTTCAGTGCTGGAAATCAGAGGCTGTGGAACTAAAGCAAAACTCAGTGTTAATTTAAAGGGAAACATTATATTGTGCATATCTGCAGTGTAGTGCACAGTGAAGGGAAAATTGATTGATTAAAGTGCAATAGACAATGTCATGTTCAGCTCTGAAGGAAATTTAAATCGGATTCCCCAGGTGACATCTGAAGCTCTACAAGACCAGATGAAAAGACGAATGTCTCTTAAAGCTCCAAGAAGACACACATGTGAATGCTTGACCATTGACCATATATTTTTAGTCAGTTCCTTATCCTTCTGAATAAGTATTCAGTCTGATTATAGTCTCAGTTGTGTGATTTGTGTCTTTTATTAACGCTAGTGTACTTATTTTTAGGAATACAGTATGTCTTGTCCCAAACTTAAACACACCAGTACACAAGTTCACAGACAAAGAAATATTCAGAGCATGTTTGGTATTGTGAAGACCTTGTCCTCAGCTGTGGGTTGAAATAAAAAATATTTTTTGGTGATGACATATTGAAAGCAATATTTACAGTAAAAACAGCGGCTGTGGTTGCTAGAATTTTACAGTAAAAATTAGAGCGACATTTTAAGTTGTAAAAATTTAAATTAAATGTACAGTAATAAAAAAATGTATACTTCATTGTGGAAATAATGTTAATATACCAAATTACTAAAATGCATTTTACCTTTATAATGACAAAACACAGGTGGTTGTGAGAAACCAATGTGATGAATCCACAAGATGAGGGTAAATACCAATATATAGAAGATGCACATTGTCATACACACAAATGCAAAACACCATCATGGTAACACACGACACTAATATAATGCATTAAACATGAATTTAACAACTACACTGTCAAAAAAAATCGTTGACATTTACGGTAAAATACCGGCAGCTGTGGTTGCCAGAACTTCACCGTAAAAAATATGGTAGCAACATTTTAGGTTTTACAGGCTTAACTTAGATTCACAATAAAATGAGGAGGCGCAGTGGGATATGTTCCTGCATGGGCTAGCTGATCGCATCCAGAGGGAGATCTTTATGCTGGAGCTACCTACTAAACTGGATGATCTTATTTCTCTTGCCATTCGTGTGGACGCTCGTTTACAGCAGCGCGAACAACGGGTGTTAAGGCGGGCAGCTCCGGTTTCTTCGGATCTCTGTGCTCCGTTCTCTGGTGATGCGGTCAGTTTAGCACAAGATCCAGAGCCCATGCAGGTGGGTAGGTCTCGGCTATCCCGGGAGAAGAAGGATCGTCGTCGGTCCAGAGGGTTATGCCTGTACTGTGGAACGGCGGGACATTTTGCCTCTGTTTGTCCGTTAAAAGCCAGTGCCCGGCAGTAGATGGGAGGTTACTGTCGTGTCACCGCACTTGGAGAACTGCTCGTCAGACGCTTCTCCGGGTGGGGGCGCGCACCAAGGCCCAGGCCGATCGCCACCGGTCGAAGCCTCCCATCTACGTCGTCGGTCAAAAAGTGTGGCTTTCTAGTAAAAATATTCCGCTCCGCTCCGTGTCTAGTAAGTTGGCTCCTAAATTCATTGGCCCGTTCACTGTCACTAAGATCCTTAGTCCAGTGGCAGTCCGCCCCAAACTTCCTCCAGCGTACAGGAGGATCCATCCCGTCTTTTATGTGTTTAAATTGAAACCCGTTTTTCGTTCTCCTATTAATCCGCTTGGGGAAAGTTACTTTTGAAAGTAATGCATTACAATATTGCGTTACTCCGTAAAAAAGTAACTAATTATGTTACTTAGTTACTTTTTATGGAAAGTAATGCGTTACGTTACTTTTGCGTTACTTTTTAAATCTGGACAGGGCTTGCTTGTTTGTTTTTAAAATAAAAAAGTTATATTTTTGGCAAATGTAAAAGCCTTTTCACACCAAAAGTGAAATGAATAAGCCTCAGGCTGAAGGGAAAGTAAATTTACGTCCGTACAGTAGAATGCAGAAGAAGAAATTTCAACGCACTTCAGCAATAAAAAAAGACACACGAATGTTTGTCTAGAGTAATTTTTGCTTATTAGTATGGTTGAACTGGATCATCGAAGGTCAGAAGCAAAGACATTGGTTAATAGAATGGGATTAAATACATAAAGGATATTTGTGTTGTTTAACATTTAATTATTGCAGGTTTGCGTCATATTATGAGTTGCATTATTTTTATTCATTTTGAGGAATACTGAATCTGTTTTTTGTTTTGTTTTTTTGTGAGTGAGATGACTTAATGCATAATCATATTTATTTTAAAACTACAGTAACATCTTCTGATTTCTTTCAACATGGGGACAGGAGAGCTGTCAATCAATAAATTAAAAAAAAAAAGTAACTTGCGTTACTTATTTGAAAAAGTAACTCAGATATTCTCTTGTAAATTAAAAAGTAATGCATTACTTTACTAGTTACTTGAAAAAAAGTAATCTGATTACGTAACTCACGTTGCTTGTAATGCGTTACCCCCAACACTGGCGCTTAGGATGAATCTTGTGCCAAATAAATATGA
>NW_015626034.1:161248-168061 GCF_001515625.1 Sinocyclocheilus rhinocerous | reverse complement strand
TTGCATTATTTGCATTATTTTTATTCATTTTGAGGAATACTGAATCTGTTTTTTGTTTTGTTTTTTTGTGACTTAATGCATAATTAAAAAAAAAAAGTAACTTGCGTTACTTATTTGAAAAAGTAACTCAGATATTCTCTTGTAAATTAAAAAGTAATGCGTTACTTTACTAGTTGCTTGAAAAAAGTAATCTGATTACGTAACTCGCGTTAGTTGTAATGCGTTACCCCCAACACTGTTTTTTACTATATATTATAAGATGTCCTTTTCTTTTTCCATTTCAGAAAACTGTATTTAGTGGTATTTAACCTCTGTATTTACTGAAAATTCCATGAAATGTCCCATTAGATCTATATTACAGTTCAACAGAGTAAGGGAATTTACCATTAACCAATTAAAATTTTTACAGTACACTGAAAAAAAAACAAAGATTATTGCAACATATTTTACAATAAATTTTTTTTTTAGTCTTTCTACTTCAAAATTTCACATTTAATTCAATGTGTTACTTGCCATTTCTTTGCAATTATTTGTAAAATGTACTACCAATTTTTAAGTGAAATGAAAGTAAATCATACAGCATTTATAGGATTTTTAAAGCTAAAATCATGTTTGTTTTTTTTTTAGTATATAACACTCTCTCTCTCTCTCTCTCTCTCTCTCTCTCTCTCTCTGTCTCAAGAATTGATAAACTATAAACAAATAACCCCACTAAATGTCTCAAGTGTCATCCCATGGATAAAAAAAATAGCTCTGGACTGCAAAAAAAATAAAAAGTAAAAAAATTAAAAAACAGTAAAAATATCTAAAAATACTCAAAACATGATACATTTACTTGAGAAGTAGCACTGCTTTTTACATTAGGTTTTCATATACTGCATTTTGACTGTGTTTGTTTTGTCTATCTGTACTGCCTGTCTTTACTTGTTTACACATAAAACAAGTAAATAAAAAATCTTCCAGTGTAGTAAGACAAAATATAGCTTTGTATTAGATGTTTCTGAAAACAGGTCTTAAGCAATGTTTCTTCTCCACTAAATATATCTTTTTAGATATTTACACTTGACACTTTTGGACAAAAATTGAGACATGCACTATCATATACTCACATACAGATACTGAGGCAAAATACTCATTAATAATATGATTTGTTTTGCAGTGTGTTGTTCTGGTATTACAGATCCTACACATTGAAAGAAGCAGTCGGATATGCCATATCAGATTGTACCTCCAGAACCGCGCTTGCGTGGAGCGTCTTGGCACAGATTGCCACTCCCAGCCCTCAATCACAAAGAGAAGAATTTGCTGAAATCCTTCACAGATCCCAGCCCCCAATAAACCGCATAGCAATATGTCATACACCCTGGGCAGATAACCAGAATGCATAAGAATAAATCTTAATCAACGCTGGAGCGATAGGTGACAGGAGAGCAGAGCTGGAATGTAATGTGACGTTAGTGCAGTCTAAGTGAATTCTGTTGGGCTGTGCCAAAGCTGTTATTAATGGAGTGTGTTTCTGAGTTATTGAGCTTTATGTTGTGGCTGGTACTTCTCTCTGAAGCAAAGAGGGCAAATGTAGTTCAAAAGGGCAGCAGGGAGCAACTCTTGCTCTGTGGAAATACTAGTCTGGGCTGGTGTTATGGTGTTGCAACCAACAAACAGACAAAGAGATTTACGATTTTAGACAAAACCGAAACATTAACTGAATTTGAAACAATGTAAAGAAAGATTTGAAACAAATGAGGTGATCATATATACTGGATGTACTACAAAAAAAGACGTTTATGACAAAGAAACAATACAATAACTGGTTCTGGGTCTCTGTTCTTTCCGCATAGATTCCTTTCAGTGATCCGAAGCAAAAGAAATGTTGTCAACATGGTGTATCAGTACGTCAAAGCATGCCGAGTCTATTGGTTTGATTCACCAGAATCACAAACAGCACAAGAAATTACATCAGAGAGCTGCAATCTATTGGAGCCGAGACGTCATCAATCCGTTGTATATCAAAGTGCAACCTTAAGGCAAAGATCAGCACATTCAAATGTCAAGAGTTCACATAAACCAATAACTCATTTGGGCTGGGCTCTGGCTTAAGAAGTCTTCACATGCACTAGAAACGTGTCACACAATATTTCATTTTAACATTGATGATGTTCATTACTGACCCAAATTCAATTCTGGCAATTTTAGGTCAATATTGTGATCATGTGTATCACTCATGAACTAAACTAATGTGATTATAATAAAAGAAACAAAAGAAATACAAATATATCTGAAAAGTGACTATTATTGAAATACAAATTTCAAGTTTTTAATTTGCGTCAAGGTACCAACAAACAAAACAATCTGATCCATGAGCAAACAGCTGGCCTATGAGTGGCTAGAAAATCAATGCAAAAATAAGCTTATTTAACAATATTGATTAATACTCGATTCAATTAAAACAATTTGAATACAACAAAAATAACGGATGGGAAAAACAACCACTTTAGTCATGGCTCTTATTTATTGTTCCAGTGTTAATGAACTAATCTGATGAAAAGAAGAAAAAAATCCAACAATGACATCCTTGTCACTGGAAAACAATTGGGAGAGTCAATGGTTTAAGAACATTTTTACCATAAAAATTTGCTTCATGACTGGTGATGACAATAAAAATGGAAAATCATTTTGATTCAATTATCACAAGTACAAATAATGTGGTTCCAGTGGTTCATGTGATGAGTACAAAGAACCTTTCATAAGAAATAGAAGGTTTGAACCTTAAAATCTACAAAAAGAAGGAAAACACACTTTGCAATTCAACATATAATTTGAATCATTTCCAGACAAAACCATAACAAATAAATCTGTTTAACCCAGATGGCAATAATTGAAAAAATGTGGAACTGAAATTATGCAACAACAAAAAAAAAAAACAACCGTACAAATACGTTAATTCAAATAAAATAAACAAATACCTCTAACAAACACACTACATTGCAGAAATAAATAATTCTAGAGGTTATAAGGGTGGAGAATCACAATGATAGCAAAATGTTTCTTGTCTTGTTCACACATTGTCTCTATGACACAAAAAGCTTGTCCAAAAATGTCACTGTCATGGAATTACTCTGCTACTCTAAGAAGTAATCATTTGAAGAAGGCTCTTCTGGTGCTCCTTTAATCCCCCATTTCAAAGCCATAAGATGTTTACATGGGAAACTTGTAGTTGGGTAACTGTTTAACAGATCAGAGGCAGTAAATCATGGACACCAAAACCACTTGAGACTGACTCTTTCATCAGAGAATTAAACTCTTTAGATAGCTCATTCATTACTGTCATTGTGCATTATGTTTTTGGTTTAGATAGTAACTCTCAAGAAACGTTCACTACTGATTGATTCTGGCACACATTTTTCTCTCTAAAACATTCAACAATTTGTGAAAGCGAGATGCAGATTTAACATTGTTCCTTCATCAGCTAAAGTAGTGACCATAGAAGTGTATCACGCTGAAAGTAAAAAAACTAATAAACAGCGATATGCATTGATATTCACACATCAATGTCATACGTTAGGTAGTATTACATCCGAAATCATTGCAGCAAAACTCTTTTGCAGTTTTGTATTGTAACAAAAAAAATGCATCAGAAAAGAAATCCTGAGCGCCGTTTGTTCTAACAGAGATATAAAGGTCATTTTATTTATGCTTTATGCTTCATTGATGATTTACCCCAGCTGGATTTCTCCACGTATGTTCGAAAGAACAAACTGATTTTCTTTACTATGAATTTTGATTAGACCATTTTCATGTAATAGTGATCTCTAGTCAAATGCGTAATCGAACAAAACACTACAAGCCTCGTGTGAGTTCCTGTGATCTTTGATACCCGGTGTTAAACCATCACAAAACAGTTCAGTCTTCTAAGAGCTTTTTTTTCTCGTTTTCTTTTAAATTTCACATAGAAGGTGTGCAGATTAGTGAGCAACATCCACTGCAACAACATCATGCTTGAAACAAAAGATATCAAAGGAAGGGCAAGGCTTCAGTCCTACTCTATTTGACATGATCTTTATTGACAAATATAGGCATTATTTGAACAACCGTAGCTTCATAAATATGTTTGCATTCATCGATAAGAACACCTTGACACTTCATCTTCAATTCCAGTTTCAGACAGATCAACCGTTTTCGCTTCAGATCACCACAATCCAATCACCAACCTCGTCTTTCCAGATGGGCGAAGTATCCGTTAGCATTGATATGTACAAAAAATAATTTTTGATCCACTCCGAGCAACATTCATGGTGCAGGGTGTGCTCTGAAAGTAGTGTTAAAGCAGACGCTCTCAAGTGTCGTCCTCTAGTGCAGAGTAGCAAAGGTAATCTCCATCGTGGATGTCCAGTATTCCACGTGTCAAACAAAAAAAACGGGAGTATTTGGAACAGATCAAGCCTCTGCTCAAGATCACTAACACAGACCAAAAACAGATGACACCCCCACACCCTGCCAGATTTTAAGGGACATTCTAGAGAGCTGAAGGACAGCAAATGGCTCCCATCCCATAATGCCAGGGTTTAAGCCAAGGCCATGGGGCACCAAGTGTCCCCTCTAACGGAGGTTGCCACGTCAGCTGTGGACGTCAGGCCTACATTCGTGTACAGACTCTCCTGGCCGTGATATTTCACCATGGATCCCGTCGTGCCTGGAACATCGACTTGGCCCACCAGCGTTGAAGAGTTGAGCTGGATCAAACCAGAGAATGTGAGCATGACAAATAAAAAGCAAACCAGTCGTTGTAATGAAACGGTCTATTTGTATGATGCCTTAAAAGCACAAAGTGTTGCAAGTTTGATGAGTAATGCAGAAAAATTGTTTATCAAGCACTAGCAACTTTTTAGCTGTAAGGTTTGGTACATTGTTGACTCATTGTAATGCCGAACATTTGCTACACAAATGCAGCGAAAAAAATAAGGGTATAAACGTACTGATGTTACAGGCACCTGCGCTGATGAAGGACTGTTCTTTGTGCACTCCTCTGAATTAGAAGACGATGAAGAAGTTGGAGTCATGGGGACAGAACTACTTCCTGTGAATAATTTTAACCAGTTAGTTCTCACACACTTAACTCACACTTAACCTTGGTGGGATTATTCATTAAAGATTTGAACTCGTCTGATTGAGTTTTTGTTTCATTATTATTATTATTATTATTATTTAACATACCAGATGATCCCTTTGGTTTGTTCAAGGTTTTTGGTTTTCTTTTCCTTGTCTGAATACCTTCTTTCTTCATGGCAAGGGGTCTGGCCACCTAAAAACATGAAATCAGATTTTAAAATACTGTAATGACACCTGTGGCTTTCCCCTGTTTATTTTAATTGTGTATATATTTTTTTCAATTGTATCAAATCTCGTTTTCATGAGACATCTAATATAGCCTACCCCGTGTAACTTTGTGTAAAGTCCACACGCGTTGCACACGGGTTCTCCGTCTGCGTTTCTGCGCCACAATGTTGTAGTGCTGGTCTGGCAGTTCGCGCATGACAGGCCAATCCGCCTTGAAGACGACTGGAGGCAAAAGCAATTAACATTGTCATTAATTGATAATGATGAAGCTAAAGTCTCTTAGATTCATGAATCCAAAGTGGTAGAATTAAATAGATGTGGGCTGTTAATTTCTGGCAGATTAAATTAATGTTCAATTAATCTATGTTTAAATGCATTTTAATTTAATCGATTTTTTTTACTTGATGTTTAATGCAAAGTAAATTTCATAATCATAAACAATAAAATAAAAGGGGCTTCGATTGCACAAATATATTTGTAAAAATTTTACATTAAAAAAACAATAAAATATATGCATGCGCACTGTCTTTTTGTAGCCTAAACAATTAATGTTCAATGCATGCAATACAAATAGCGTTTATTATGGGAGTAGACCTGTGAAGATGTTCCCAGATAACCTCTGGCTATTGTTTGAAATAAATAGGCAGGAAATGGAGTGGTTAAGTAGCTCATCGAGTCGGTGCTCACCATACGCTTCTGAGGTTTAATTAATGGTCGGCTGAGTCCATTCATTTTGCTGTACAGACCGCAGGCGTTACAGAGAAAGTGACCCGTGCCGTCGCGTCTCCACAGCGGGGTGGAAATGGAGCCGCAGTTGACGCACTCGCGGCTCTCCATCATGTCCTCCAGCAAATCTGAGACACAGACAGTTCCCCGTCAGTCAACATCACATTCACCATCAACTGCAATGTGTGCCAAATGAATTGCGCAGACATGACACATTGTAACAGACTAATAGCATTAATGACAGATGTGAATATTGGTTTTCTCGGCAACTCTTTTCTCTCAAATAATTCAATTTACACTGAAATATCCACTTTGTTACTGTGTACTGTTTTTCGGAGCAGCTTGTAATTACCTAAACACTTTATTTTAATCGCAATGAGTTATATTTACATGTACACCTGTAACACGGACACTAATGTAAAGCTTTATTAGAAACATTAGCTACTAAAACACCATGGGCTGCAACAGAACTTCGTTGATAGCCTCAGACAATTTGTTAAAATTATTGTAAATGGCGTTATCACTGTCACTGTTGTTGTAATAATTCTTTATGATTTGAACTTTGATTCGAAACGATAGAATTGGTCAATTCATCCATTCCTTTTTATTTCTTAAAAAAACTGTTATGCATAGCCTACGGCCTAATATATTTTTGGTTCTTAATACAAAGTTACTCCATTTACACATACGTAGCCAATAAAAGGTTCCACCTGGTGTTTCTATAATGATAGGCCACAAGTTATATATATATAT
>NW_015626034.1:145946-158257 GCF_001515625.1 Sinocyclocheilus rhinocerous | reverse complement strand
TACGCTTCTGAGGTTTAATTAATGGTCGGCTGAGTCCATTCATTTTGCTGTACAGACCGCAGGCGTTACAGAGAAAGTGACCCGTGCCGTCGCGTCTCCACAGCGGGGTGGAAATGGAGCCGCAGTTGACGCACTCGCGGCTCTCCATCATGTCCTCCAGCAAATCTGAGACACAGACAGTTCCCCGTCAGTCAACATCACATTCACCATCAACTTCAATGTGTGCCAAATTAATTGCGCAGACATGACACATTGTAACAGACTAATAGCATTAATGACAGATGTGATTATTGGTTTCCTCTGCAACTCTTTTGTCTTAATTAAATTTAGACTGAAATGTCCACGTTGTTATTTTGTGTAGGCCCTACTATTATTTACAGCTTGTAATTACCTACCTATTTTTATTTTAATCGCAATTATTTTTATAACATGCACACCTGTAACACGGCCACTAATGCATAGCTATAATCAGAAACTTTAGCTATACTAAAAGATACAACAGAACTTCGTTGATAGCCTCGGATTTATTTTTTGTTAAAATAATTTCAAACTTGTAAATGGCGTTATCATCAAAAGTTTAATTAGACTATACACCGCTATCTCTCTGTGTTGTTGTAAACATTCTTTGTGATTTGAACTTTGAACTTTGGTTTGAAACGATAGAGTTAGTTAATTAAATGCATTCCTTTTAATTTCTTAAAAATAGCCAGGTATAGCTTACATTACATAACATACAGCAATATATTTTAGTTTCTTTAAGTTATTGTTTTTTTTCCACATACGCAGCAAAAGGTTCCACCTGTTGTTTCTGTAACGATAAAAAGTCAGGAAAAAAAATGTCCGATAGCTCGTGTTTTCACCTGTCGCCAAACAAGCTGCATATATATATAGGCCTAAGACATTTGATAGAAGTATTACAAATAAATCACACAACTTTAATGTTGTGTTTTAAAAATCTTTCTGACATTGATCTATGTGTGAGAATGGCGCCATATTAAAACGATTGCACCCCGAAAATTACCTGTGCCTTAACATTTCATCATTTAGCAGCCGTTTAACAAACAAACAAATAAACAAATAGGCTACATAAATACATTTATTACAAATATAGTCTAATAATAATAATGATGATGATAATAATAATAGGTTAATAATAATAATTGAATTATTCACACGCTGCCCAAAATGTCAGAGAAACATAGGTTTTGAAATTCACAGCCAAAAAAGATTTTTGACATGATGAACAGCCATAGCTTACCTCCGTTTGGCCCCCTGATAGACAGCGGTGCGCTTCTGGACTGCAGGGAATGCAGCATGGAGTTGTCGAAGGGCCCCGCGGGCCACGCCGCCGGTAACTGTGATAGCTGCGGTGCAACATACGGAGGATACGGGCTTGTGTAAGATCCACTTATCGGCCGTGAAAGGTACTGGTCTCGACTGTTTACATTCAGAGGATTCGTATAGCTGGTTTCCCTCGATGTGCCGTTATTCATAGGCGGACTGGGGGAGTAGTGGAAACGGTTGGAGGTATGTGGGCTTCCAGTGCTGTAGGATGGGCTCTCTGGGGCGGACTGTGACCAGACCGAATGACTGCTGACCGCATGGCTCGACTGCGATGACACGCTGGGTTGTAGGTACGATAAACTCGGTATCATCGTTCCAACGCGAGACGTCGGCACATAAACGGGAGAATTAGGGTTGGAGTGCATGTAACCGGCCGATGGCGTGTCGTTATAACCGGCCTGACTCTGGGCCGCGGCGATGGCCAGGGTCTGATACATGTCGGTAGGGTCCACAATTAAGCCTCCCTTATGCGTCTCCCTGGTGTGCCCACCTGAGATGATGAGTTTGTTGCCCTGGTCTAAATCCGTGAAGAGTGTAACGTCGTCAGAATTGGGCAGGGCGTTGTTGGGGTGGCCAAAGTGGACGTAGGAGTGTAGGGGCCTGCCCTCGGCGCGACGCGTTCCCACCGCGTCCAGGTGCGTCGGCGCAGGTGATCTCAGCCGGTCCCTGCGGTCAGTGTTCAGGTAGCTCTGCTCAGCCGGAGACCCTGGGCTGCTGCTGGACACTTCGCGCTTGACCATGGACCAGCTGTTATCACCCAGGTCCATCCAGGATCCCTTTTATTTCTCACAGTATGTGGAAAATACAGAGGCAGAATGCGCTGAAAATGAGAACATAAAATGTGAGATACGTTGGGGGAGAATAATATAAATGAGAAAAACGAAACGAGAGAACGCAAATATTTTACTTTTAGAGGATCTCAAATCATTAAGCAAACAAAACAAGTTGAGTTTTTTAAGTTTTTTCTTTTATAGCGGACGGAGAGTTTCACTTCAGAAAGCGCGCAACAGTCAAGTACAAACCTACTCAAATAATTCATGATTGTTGTGCCATTTGTAATATTCTAAATTTGAAAGCTGAGCTGCATGACGCGATTGACTGAACACAACTTCACTATATTCCCAGAAAACACATGCGCACGCACATACACACCCCATACAGGGCTTTACACTGAAGATCTGAATCCATCCGTGTCATGAGTCCTCCCTCTTGATGTAGCCTCATCATAATTACCAAAAAAAACTCACACAACGTAACAGATAGGAAACTAAACGTAATATGTCTTTGCAGAAAAGAGATAACCACTTGATAAGACCCACAAAAGATAAGAGAGAGAGAGGCAGGGTAAAGAAAAAAAAAACAATACCCGAAATGATTTAGGCTCTCCTCAGCTGGCACCGAACTCAACACCAAGACAAGTTTGACAAAAGCAGGAGAAGACATTTATATATGTGAGAAGAAAAAAGTCTCCACTGACCTATTGGTGGTTTGCCATAAGTTGGTGTTCGCAGGATCCAGCGGTTATGTGGTTGCAGGACTTGGAGAACTATTAGGAATGAAAGTTCTCTGTTCACTCGTGACGATGTTTAAGAGAGGAGGTTGCCTCCTGTGCTCCGAGCCTCTGATTGGATTCCAGCTTGAGCAAACACATCTGCTCGATAGGGGTGCTGCTCTTCACTTTCCACCTTATTTAGTTTTGATGTCCTTGATGTCGAATGGAAAATGCGAGTCTTATAAATCCAACTACATTTTCTCAAAGGGACGGAACAAATTGTTTGGCTCAGCGGACTTTTATAGCCTAGCCTATATATGTTTCTATGAAGTACAAGTGCAAGTTGGTTGAAATTGTAGTCTAATTTAAAGCAATAATTTATAAGCAGTTCATAAGTGGCGCCAGCCTAATTTGCCGGCATAAAATGTCGATTTAATTTATAGCAGTTCTTTAAAAAAAATTATACTTCCAATGTTACAGTTTAAAAATGTAAGCGAGAAAAAATGCCTTTTCGATGACTAAAATCCGTATCCAAATCTGAATGATAATAAGCTCTTAGGAATACATTTTATGTTGTATTTTAATTGTGTAAAATTGTTTAATGTGAGGGTAATCACGAACACAGAATGATGAAATCACTTTACTCTTCTATTTGTTTTGATGTTGAACTTTGTCTGTGCTATGCAAATTAGGCTCGTTGCTAATTAGTTCATCTAAGGCGATGGGGCATCGTTTAGGATTGCAAGAGATCCTACACAAACACCCAGCGGGCAATAGGCATTACTGAGTGCTTCACTTTGAACAGCAGATAATTCATTCAAGCGGAATATACATTGTATTGTGACCTGATCAAGTATTGGAGGTTGTCAATTAGATTAATCATTTGAAAGTCTGTGACTCTTTTGTTGTTCAGTTTATTCGATAACACTGAATTATGATATTATTTGAGTTATGATTTGTTATTGCACAATCGAGTTAAACACCCATGCATGTCATAATTAAAAAAAACGTCATATTTATTGATATGTTATATTATTAACGATAGTTATAATAATACATTGATAAATAATTTCAGAACAGTGTTTGTCAAAAACAGGTATCTGAAGCCATTGTAAAAATGTTTTACAAGAAAAAAAAGTTGCGTTGTTGTTTTATATGATGTAGGCTATTTAAGACAGTGTATTTCTTATTATGCACCAGGGGTTATTATTTAAATAAATATATCTCTTGTCACTATATGAGAAAAAAATGACTGTGCAATATAAAATAATTTTTTTTAAAAACTTTTTTTTTTTTCATAGTCGCTTGCAACTGGAGTATTTGTCAATAGTTTAGTAGCCTACAGTCGCTATGAGGCAGTTTAGGAGCACGTGTGAATATGATCCG
Source organism: Sinocyclocheilus rhinocerous (assembly GCF_001515625.1). Taxonomy (NCBI): domain Eukaryota; kingdom Metazoa; phylum Chordata; class Actinopteri; order Cypriniformes; family Cyprinidae; genus Sinocyclocheilus; species Sinocyclocheilus rhinocerous. The sequence goes on along the minus strand of NW_015626034.1, from coordinate 154,035 downwards.
GGCGTCAGTCTGCTGTCTGTCCTGCAGTTATCTGACAGATGAGCGGCTCTGCCATGATGTGTCTGTCTCATAGTAATAATCAAAGACGCAGTGAAATAAAATCGTCTGCTTTCTTTCATTTAGCGAAACCAAATAACAATTTATTTTTAGGACGAAAACGGAACTTCTGGTTTAGAATTAAAGAAATGTCAAATAAATATGCATCTGTGATAATTAGGAACTAATCGCACTAATTCCACTAATTAAAACAAATACAATAAACAAATCGCATTGTTGTTTACAAATAAATATAGGCCTAGGCATTATCATCATCGTCGTCGTCATCATCAACAATAACAATAATGATAATGTTTTTTTTTTTTTTAAGTAAGACGCAAAATCACATATATTAAATAAGGCCTATTTACCTTGCAGAAGCCCTAAAGTGAACTAAAGCGAGATCATAAAGCCACTCTTTGATTATATGAAATATTGCGAGCATGGGTGAAACGTATTTCACACACATTAGGCATATATCACAGTGATCACTGCTGTTCATTGAAATAAGGAAAGAAAATTTAACATCACCGTCAATTAAAATAAACAGCTAAAAAAAAAAACTGAATACACGTATCGAAACCACAGCCTTACAATTAATTACGGAAATAAATGCTTTCCTACAGTATATATGAAATATATTATACTAGCCTATTTATTGCATGCCAGGCCACTACAAAGAGAGTCTTTATCAGGCTGCCTCCATGTACTTTGACCCCACGATGTAAAACGAATTCAACGAACACAATAAGGGACACAATGTCTGTGCAAATATGGTCTCATAAGCCAAAGTGATCAATGATTTCAGCGACAGAATTATAATTTTAATTCTACATTATTATTATTATTATTATTATTATTATTATTCGTTTGTGTTTTGTTGTTGGTATTCCTGTTCTTGTTGTTGGTATAACTGTTTTCTTGGACAAGACAATTATCTACACATTTAAAAAAATATATATATATACTAGAACCATTTAATTCCAGCATCAGGAAATAGACAAACTATTTTACCCGCGGGATTTTTTTCTCTGGTGCTGTTTTGCGGTGTTGGTAAATTCACCACTTAATTTTGAGTTAAAATATGTTGTTGTAACTTGCGTTACTGAGATTGTAACGAGTAATAATATTACCCAAATTTGATTAGTAATGCGTTATATTACTGCGTTACAGCAAAAAGTAATATACTACTGTAATATTATTACTTTTGTAATGCGTTACTCCCAACACTGGTTGTTGGTATAACTGTTTTCTTGGACAAGACAATTATCTACACATTTAAAAAAAATATATATATACTAGAGTTGACATACCCATATATTATTGGATAATTACAACTACAGAATAATTTAGCTAGTTTGCGTTCTATCTAAAAAAAAAAATAAAAAAAAAGGCTCATAATTCAAAGGTGCCATCAGAGTATCTCTATTTGATTAGACAGCTTCAGCAGAGTAAAGGAAAAATGTGTGCGATTGGCCAAGGTCATATTAGATATTTGCTCAAGGCTCATCAGGTTGCTTCAAACAATGTTTCTTGTAGACCAATCATTGCTAGATTCGTTTGCTTTGTGTTGTACATAACTAAAGTTGTTGCCGCATGAATGATAATGAAGTGATCAATACTCATTACCTTTGGTGACATATTGTAAGACAGAGTGTTGGCCGTTCCCTGGAAGACTAGTCATTATGTCACCAGAGTGCTTAGTGTCCCACAAAAAAAAACAAATGTAAATATTAATCTCCCAATTTATCAATTTATGTTCTTATGTAGGCTATGAATTAAATATTAAAAGCTTGAAGATCTCAGGACTTTCAGGCTGACACTGGCAACTAACTAGTTGGTTTTAAATCAAACTTTTTTCCCCCCTACAAAACAGAACACTTGTGTTGCATCTTACATTTGAGTAATTCACTCTCCTTCCCATCACATTCAAATCTGACCTATTTACTTATGGTTTACAACAAATGTTATGGTTTTATGCCTGGCACTGTCTTCTCAGCTGAACTAAAAGTCAGAGACTGTCATCTATTGCGAGGGACAGTCAGAGGCATATATGTTGCTGTTTGCAATAGTAGATGATTAAACAAGAAGGTGTAAAAGCAACCTTTGTGTGTGTGTGTGTGTGTGTGTGTGTGTGTGTGTGTGTGTATGTGTGTGTGTGTGCTTATATATGGGGGCGAGTGGGAGAGGCCTGGATAGTAAACGTGTTAACAACCTTCTCACAGATCTTCGGTCACACCCTGTTGGAGTCATGCGATTCACTGCTGTGACATCTGTATTTCTCTTGCTCTTGCACTCAACATAAGAGTAATTCAGTAGAAATACAGAAGCACTGTAGAGGAAGTTCAAAAGAACAATGATGTGTCTTTTGAGTCAGTTTTGTTAGTATAAAATAATAGAGAATGTAAATAATTTTAAATCACATTCAATTATTTCAAATGATTGTAATCTAATATAATTTTCTGTTTTATAAAAAAGCATATATATATATATATAATTATGTCTTGAAATTTTTTAAATTGTATTGTTACTATGGTTTTTAAATCGAATTGTTACTTTATCTAATATGCTACTAAAGGGTTAGTTCCTATTCTGTTATCATTTATTTATTCATTATCATGTCATTCCAAAGCTATGACTTGCTTTCTTCAGTGAAACAGAACATTTTGCATAAACAAAAAAAAAAACATCGTAAAAGTGCTATATTCAAATTCTTCTAGCTCTAGGTGACAAACAAAAAGTAGATATTTCACAATATCTTTTTTGAAGGTATGCAATGACTGAAAAAATTCAAATAATTTTTGCGCTAAATCATTGATTCAGTTCACTAAGATGCTTTGAATGATTCATTGATTGTGAAATTGGTCACAGGTAGATTATCTGTGAGTAACAAATTAAATTTTGGTCTTTGCATCAAACAAAGCTTCAGAGGAATTGAAATAGGGTGCATAAGATGTATGATCTTTTTTTTTTTTTTTTTTGATCCTTCTATGGTTCATAAGTGTCCATTTTTGGATTCCATGCAAAAGAGTAACCAGTAGGTCATGATTCAAAATTTCTCTTTTTGCTTTATGCATATAAAACAATATGGGTTTGGATTCTAGGAAGGAACTTTTCCTTTAATGATATTAAAATTAAAGTGAAGTGTGTGTGAACATAATGAAGTTACATCTCATTGCCTTCAACTACCGGATATCTATACTTTTCAAATTATCACATCGAAGTTAGAAATTCAAATACTGTGACAAAATTAATTTTGTAGGGTGCCACAAGTTTGTTAAAATTTCCAAAGGGTGCCGCGACTAAAAAAAGGTTGGGAAACACTGGATTAGTAGACAGTTTACTAATATTTTCTTGTAAAATATACTCCAATAATCTTGAAATAGATGACCGCAATTAACGTGACCCCTGTCACTCAGTCACACAAACAGGCTTGACTGCCCGTGATGGAGCACGAGGCAGAATAGACAGCAGATAGCGTCCACTGCCACTAAAACAGCTGATTCAGGGAAAGCCACAGTCTGTACCACAAAGCTGACCTTCCCCGCTAGACAAAACACAGCCACAGCCCAACAGGATGGAGGCTGATTGGATGGTGTATGGAAAAAACAACATGGCCCAAAGAACGTTAGCTTCATCGCGTTTTATTTTTGGAGGGCAGCGGTAGTAGTGAGTATAGACACACAGACACACAGTGGCTAAACAATATCGATTTCACTCTGAGGTCCTCATGAAGAGTTCAACGGTCAAGCACACACTGAAATGTAGCACAGGATAGTGTGAGAACACCTTGCTCATACTGTTCATACAAATGGGCAAGATGCCCCAGAACCCATCAGTTTGGTTTCAAGTGAATCCAAGTAATCAGTTTTCAAAGGCTATAGAATCAAAAGCAATACAGCAAATAAACTTGTAAAAATAATGTCATTGTTTGTAATGATACTAAACTTGAATATTTATGTAAATAACTGATATTGTACCAGTATCAAAATTTTTTTTTTTTTTAATTTAAAATCTGTTTTTTGTCATCATTGTGATATGTATTCAACAACAACGGCAATTATTTTATTTTATTTTGTAATAGGGGTTGTTGCTATTTTTACATTTTTCCATTCTCCAAATGGCTTTTCCTAGGATAGTGAGGATGCTGGGGATGCTATTATTGATAATATTAACAATATGTAATAATATTAAATAATATAGTTTTGTTGCTGTTCCCAATAAAATGTATGTACAGTACTTCTCCTAATAATGTTTTATGATGTTAAATTCTATTAGTTTTATCTTTAATTATTAATCAACAGCCATCATTAAGTCTGGTGTATATAGAGAATAGACAGGCCCTATCAACTATCATGCAGCTCTAATGGTTTCTTAAACACTTGAATCAAACGACTAATGATTGGGACTCTTATCTGTAATCCAGCTCATCTTTCATAGGTCATCTATTGTGCTTGACTGCTCTTGGCTCTTCACTGCCTAACAGCCCATGGAAAACTGTTTGGATTCTCTCTCTCTCTCTCTCTCTCTCTCTCTCAATCGTTAATTTTGTATATCTACTGTAACTATGCTCTTACATTATTTTCACATACAATTTTTGTTATTATTATTAGTATTATTATTTTGCTGTTTCAAAGGAGTGAGGCATCTAACAGAGAGCCTAATAGGTCAATATTAATAGTAATAGTCCATACTGTAAATTTGCCTGGTTAATAATTACATTTTCATATAATGTGACAACCTTTTCATTTTAATAACTGGTTAAAGAGGATTGCTTTGAGACCTTTCTTTTTTTTTTGTACTGACTTTACCCTTCACCTCTACACTGTAAAAATTTGGTAACCTGCAATTAAAAGGCTATTTATACCTGATTTAACCCATAAAAATGATTTTTTTTGTTTGTTGGTATAAATTAACATATTTGGGTTGATTCAACAACATTAAATAATATTTTATATTTGAATAAAACCAGTTAATTTCGATTTTTTTTTTTTTTTTTTTGTGTACATGGAAAAATGTTGCCATGCCTCAAACAGTTTTCTTTCCATTTCTTTGTCTGGCAAACAAAGCTGTGCACTTTAGTTACGATAAGATCTCCCTCTGCTCCAATGGAGTGAGGTCCCGAGAAACATGGCCACCATGGCACTGTTTCTCCTGTACAAATTCATCTTGTCCTCTTGACCTCCATGTACACACACACTGCACACAATCCTGGTGTTGTCTACATACTGCCGTGAACTTAAACATGCTCCTCATGTTTGAAAACGTACACACAATACAGTTGTTGAGCCTAGTTTCTGTGGCATGACCAGGGTTTGTTTAGGCAGAAAATACATATGCATTCTACATTCTCAATTATGCTTTTATCAGGTCATCAAACAGTCGAATGGGGATCATTCTTTCAGAACCAGCGCTGTACCAGGCACTAGAGAAGGACTCACTGTTTACTCATGGTGGGAATTGAGTGAGTCTGGATCTGCTCCCTGCTTTGGAAAAAAGAAAGAGAGAATGAAAGATGTAATACTTTATAACACTAAAAATGATGTGTCACTCCTTCTCATATCTCCTAGACTGATTGGATTTTAATTTTTGTTCCTTCAGCTCTTTTTCTGTCCTATTTTTAAAAAAAAAAGTGCCCAGGCTGCAGTGCTGCTGGGTTTTGTTGTGCTTGTTTTTGCAAAGGGATCCAAGGTCTTGAAGAAGCGGAACTTCAGAAAGGGAGTCATATCAGGCAGATCTGCTGTATATAATGCTAACATTGTGAAGTGGTTTTGAGAGGCGTGGGAGATCAGAGTTCTGTGCTGCAGACAGATATACAGCACTTCCATGTAATGTCTCTACAGCACGTATGCAGACTGTTAGAACTGTCACTCTTTAAAACAGAGTATTTTTAAAATCAATACCTTAATTTTAGCACGTACACAGCCTGAGGTAGGGGAGAAAAAGTGAAAACATTTTCACACAACACAAAAGGAAAGGTTGAACAGAATGTTGTTTTCCACACAATGCATCAGTTACCTTGGGCTGCTAAAGCTCTTAAAATGGAGGAGAAAAGAAAAACTTGTCCACATCAGTCGTGCATTATATTAAAATATAATAAGTGCACAAGATTAAAACCATATGCTTTGTTTGATGAACAGTTTAAAATTTAAGTCAACATTTGGTGAAAATCTGCTATAGATCTCAGTTCTCTTCTCATTCATGCATGTTTATATTGCATGCTTGTTTAAAAGTTGGTGCTTGAAGACATTTTGGAATAACATGAGGGTGAGCAAACGATGACAGAATATTTGGGTGAATTTTGCTTTTTTAAATGAAAAGGTTAAGTATTGTTTTTTTTTTTTAATGTTTACGTTTTTTTACTTTAACAGATAAACCACCAAAAAAAAAAAAAAAAAAAAAAATCCCTCAACTTATTGATTTAAAGAATAAATAAGTGTAATGTCATTTTGGGAAAAAAATAAAAATAATCTGACCAAAACGTTTGTTATGCAAAGCTTTGCACCAGCTGTTAGTTAAGATAAGATCATAGTCATTATTAAAGTAAATAAAGTCATTATTAAGTGCAAATCTGCTATAGCTCTCAGATCTCGTTCATGCTTGTTTATAACTTGATTCTTGAAGACAATTTGGAACAACATGTACAAGTAAGTGACCAAATTTTGGGGTGAATGGTCTTTTTAAGAGATCATCTTATTATCCTCTTATTAAGAGGATAAGTACTTTTTTTGTTTACAAATTATTAAGCAAAAAAAAAATTATTGACATAAACTATATAAACTATACTAGACTATATAAACTATATAAATTATAAACACTAAAGAAGTCATTTTTTCAGTTTCAAGTCAATCAAAACATATACTCACGAAATCAAAGAACAGACATGACGTCATTTCAGAAAGAAATCTGGCCAAAACTAAAGAGCTTTGGGGTTCATTATGGTGGTTCAAAATGGCCTGTCATCGAAAGCTTTCCAGAAAGCTTTGCACCGGCTGTTAAACACCTTTGAAATGCTATTGATTCGTGATGATCACATAATTGTTGGGAGAACTCTGGGGCTCCATGTTCATGGATGTGAAAATGTTTTGAGGTTCATTTCTTCACTCAACTAAACATTGCTCCCAGTAGCATGGGTGGCTTCGTGATGTTCACCAACAGAATACCACTGCTCAGGTGTTTCTTCTGTTTACCCCTGAACAAAGAACTGCAAGCGTCTTGAATAATTGTCATATAGTAGTACAAATATTAATCATTAAACTACAATTCCAATGTTTCAGGAAAAAATGTTTTTAAAATAATACTAATTATACTTTGTACAGCAGTGGTGACTTTCCTATATTACTCCGCATCATGATAGCTGTCAGTCAAAGTCCCCAAAGAGTGCCAAAGAGTTAACGAGGAACCAGCATGATCTACTCCTCCCACCCCATCAAAGACCCCCTAATGCCCTAAACCTCCTCTCTCTCTAGCCTCTAAACTCTCTCCATTACTCCCCCTTGTCAGCCTCTGAGGCCTATTTGTTTTGATAGGCTGAGGCATAGCTGCGAGGCTTGGTCCCATTGGAGATTCATGTTTGGGGACAACAACAAGATGCAGACTGAATAAGAAGTCTGAAGAAAGAAGCAGGGGTTCTCTAAACCTCCGATAAGAAGATATGCATTGAGAATATAGGAGACGGCTAGAGGTGTCTTATCTGCTTTGTTGTGACCTACTCTGGCCTTGATCATTCAAACTGAGATGCTAAGATGATGTATGAAGGATTAGATTGGATGTTCTTATACGTCATCTTTGACACTATCTAATCATAAGTGGAAATGCTCTGATATGACTTTTACTTTTGAAATTAGGATGCATTAAGGCACACTGGGCAGCTAAGACACAGCTCCAACATATTTAACAGTTCTATATAAGGGCCTTTCGCACCGCGGGAACCTTTTCATAGTACCAGAACTAATTGTGGAACTACCCACTTTTTGGCGTTTTCGCACCGCCGGAACTGGGTGCGATTTTAGTACCGGACTGCCTTTTTCGAGAACCAAATTAGCTCCTACTC
>NW_015626034.1:144881-145930 GCF_001515625.1 Sinocyclocheilus rhinocerous | reverse complement strand
ACGTCGCTGACGACCGGCTTACGTCACTTCTTAGTACACACTGTCGGTGCGAATGCAACCCTTTAAATGGTACTGGGAAATAGTTCGCGCAAAATCGTCCCAGTACTTTAGTACTGTACATTTAGTTCTGGAACTAAAGCGGTGCGAAAGGCCCTATAGTCACTAAAGCAAATTCCTCGGATGTGCAAACATACCTGGGAATAAAGCTGATTCTGATATATTTGCAGGCATGCACAGTTTTTGGTATGAACCATTAGTTAAGACTTCTTTCAAAGTTGTGTCATCTGAACCGAAATGAAACATGAATTGGAACTCATTTTTGCCATTTCACAATGTTCCCATGTCTCCGTGTTTTCTCATTCTTTTTAAGACGGATCACATTATCCTGTTCTCCCTTACCTTTAGAAGTTGATCGAGAGATCCTGAGCTGTTGACAAAAAACAGCATTGACCAGACATTCTCACCTTGCTCACTTCAAACACCATCTCTAGGAACAATTGGCCTGCTTGTAGTGAGCAGCAGTTCCGCGTACCTGTGTTTACCTTTGGTCTGCAAGCCAAGCCAACAGTGGAATTCAAAGGGCACGAGTGCTCACTCTCCCTGTTAGCATTGTGTAAAGCACCCCCCACCACCACCATTAAAAGACAAAGGGCTCACTGGATAAGCAAATGTAACGCTCACCCCAAGCAACCTGAGAAAACAATATGTGATGCTGCCACAGTCTTTCAGTACTTATGTTGAAACCAGTCCTGTTTGAAAGACCATCAGTCAAATACATTTATGGAATTGGAACAAAAATCTCTTAGCAAGTATCACTATTACTTGTGCTCGTTTTTTGGTGAGAGGCTTATACCCTAAACTTGTTAATAATGTTAAATGTCATTTTGCTAAAATACTGTCAAACTTAATTCTGGTGCCTTTTTTTGGGGCCAGTAAAAACACAAATTACCTTATTATTTATGGTGATAAGCAGTAAAAGGACATTCCCAGAAATCCTTGTGTGACATTGCATATGATTATATTATATATATATATGTATATATATATAT
>NW_015626034.1:140852-144511 GCF_001515625.1 Sinocyclocheilus rhinocerous | reverse complement strand
TCACAGGAATAAATTACATTTTAAAATATATTCAAATAGAAAATTGTAATAATATTTCATAATATTTTTGATAAAGTAAGTGCAATCTTTATGAACATAAGAGACTTCTTAAATCCTTCAGACTTTTAAACAGTACTGTATACTGTCTATATACATTGCATATGATTATATTATATATATATATGTATATATATATATATATATATATTCTCAGTTTTGTTATCAGTAATGAACTTTAGGGTGTGTTGTTTGACATTATTTAATTAATGTTTATTATTTATGATGTATCATGTGGCTTTCTATTTCACCACCTGTATTTTTATGGTGATTATCGTTTAAGGTAAAAAGCAGATTTTGATATATTAACGTTATATCACTTAATAAAATATATGGTTATACGTTATAAAATATATAGGCATCAGTATGCCATTCTGTAATACCTGAAATATTGTCAGCATATTTTTTTATGATGAAATTCTGACAACCACAGCTACAGTTGTTGTTTTTGTTTGTTTGTTTGTTTGTTTTTTACAGTGAGTTAGTTTGTAACTAACTCTGATTTGGTTGCAACATTAGTTCTTAGATCTGGGGCTGTAAATTACAGTTAACTATAAACCATAACAAATTCTATTTCCATTTAAATATGCAGAATAAAATCTGCCAACAAAATCTATTTTAGCTCTATGTAAGTTATATTATATAGTCAAAATAGTGTTTTTATAGAATACATGTTCATGAACTGTATCTAAGATTATCCAGGGTCTATAAATAAATACTAATACACCAAAATGGAATATATTATGTTTATTTATTTATGGTTTTTTTTCTGTTATAATGACACTAGGTGATTTGCATGGGAAAGTGTATAGAAGTGCTGAGAGGTTATTTGTTCAAAATATGAGTTTAAATTAGTGCTGTCAAACGATTCATCGCGATTAATCACTTCCAAATAAAAGTTTTTGTTTACGTAATATATGTGCGTGTTCTGTGCTTTATTTATTATGTATGTACACTTATACAGTATACATTTTGAAAATATTTACAAGTATTTACATGTATAGATTTATATCCATATAATTTATATTACATATAAATATATTTAATGTATAAACATAACATGTTTTTCTTAAATATATACATGCATGTTTATTTATATATACATAATAAATATACACAGTACACGCACATATGTTATGTAAACAAAAATGTATTAATCAGTATTTCATGATTAATCGTTTATTAACCGTGATTAATCAGTTGACAGCACTAGTCTAAATGTCAACATCAAATGTATGTTTATGATAAAATGGGTTTAAAAAAAATTATTCTGTCCCTTGAAAATCTAAAAACAAAATGGAATCCAATGGCACATTACACTTTTTGTAGGCTGTGAAGCTGTGAAGAGACTGAGCCAGGTCAGGGGATTGAAGAAGCTACAACGGATGGCAGTATGTTCTCAAGATATTTGAAATATTGTCTACGGATAAGACAACACCTGTAGAGGACAAGGCCCAGGTCGCCATGCATCTTTCAAGAACATGAGGTGTCAATAAGTAACATGATTATATGGGCTAGTTAATATTTAACCGGACCCCAGATTTGCGGCCCCCTAACAAAGCTGAACTGACACGGGCCTGCTGGTGCTGGTCCATGAGAAACCAAAAAAAAAAAAGAGTATACATGAGGGTAAACACATAAACGTCAAGTGAATCTGAGTCAGTTGAGGGTGGGGTTGTTTGTCGACGACGGATATGGAATTTTCAGATGGGGAGTGGAGATTTTATTGGTATAAATAAGGCTTTTATGAGCATTCAGGTGCAACTGTTGCTCATTTAGCCAAAAGGTAAGGAGTTATGGCACTCTTGCAACTCCAAAACGCATTCTCTCACTCAAAAACACTAACACGCCTCCCTTGCCAGGGTCAGGGGAACACGATTAAGGACTATTTATCTCCCCCGCTCCCCCAAAATGGCCTTGTGGCTCCAGGCAGAGGGTGAGCAGCGCCATCCTTGACAGACACCGTCAGTGCACTCTTCCACCCCCCCAACAACCCCATGCCCCCCTGCTTGCCTGCCTGCGTGACTCCTGCCTCGGTGCTTTGATAAACACTGCCAGCGGGACTCAAACATGGGTCAGGATAACCTCCTGATGACCCAAAGGCTCCGTCTCCTGTTGTGACACACACACACACACACACACACACACATTGCTGACCAGGTCATCTCTACCCGACAAGCCACTTCACTGTTCTTATCAATGTTCGCAATTCAACAGTGGAGCTCTTTGCTTGAAAATACCGCTGTGTGATTGTTAATTGGTGGAAGATGACTTTTTCTAGCAGTTCATTGTGGGCTTGATGTAGAACTGTAGAACTGGTATTTAAAGGGATGGTTCACCCAGAAATTAACCTGTTTGACTATTTTTCTGCTGTGGAACACATATTTATCCATACAATAAAATTCAACAGCCTCCAAAATAGCACTAAACCACACTGATTTTCATTTTAGGAATGAACACGGTTGAAAAATGCATCAAAATATCTTCTTACGTGTTCTGCAGAAGAGAGAAATTTTCATTTTTGTGTGAACCACCAAAAGCTGAATTATGTATTTGTCAATATATCCTAAAGCATTCAAATAAGACAATTGTACAGGATTCTATTAGAACTTATTTATATTTTATCATAAAATTGGTCAAATTTATTTTATCATATTTTAGAGCCATTCCTATAAGATTCCCATCTAGGACTTTCTGTACAAAGGATTTGTTCTTATCTTGTTCATTTTCTTTGCAGCAGCTTGTTTACTGAGACAATGTACGTAAAAGAGAACGATTTAAATAGGACGCCAATGGATGCAGTAAAAAAAAAAAATATATATATATGTCACACTCTCACGGGGAGCAAGGGAACGAGGAAACGAGGAGATGCGGGAGTTGCTTAAAACCAATTGACTTTAATGATATAAACTAAAACAGGATACAGCTCAGGAACGCAGGAGGACATGAAGACATATAACACCGAACACTCAAGACTTCAAAACACAGGGCTTAAGTAACAAGGGAGGAAACGAGGGAATTAATCAACATAACGAGGAAACAAGGGAAACACAGGTGGAATCAAATTAACATAATGAGGACAGGAACAGGAAGACCAAAAATGGGCATATGAGGGAGGGAAACACAAGACACAGGAACACAAGACTGACAATTACTCTCCCCTCCCGGAAGGCGCATCCCGCACCGTGACAACATCCAAAGGGGAGGGGGGGTGGGCGCTCTGGAGGCCTCTAGGGACAGGGTTACTGGACGGAAGGCCTCCAGGGCGGTGCCCATTCCAGGACCCACAGCGGAGCAGGGAGCTCGGGGAGCCATGGCGGAGCAGGGAGCTCGTAGGGCCATGGCGGAGCAGGGAGCTCGGGGGGCCATGGCGGAGCTGGTGACTTGAGAGGCCATAGCGGAGCAGGGAGCTTGGGGGGGCCACGGCGGAGCAGGTGACTCGGGAGGCAATGGCGGAGCAGGGAGCTCGGGAGGCCATGGTGGAGCATGGAGCTTGGGGCGCCACGGAGGAGCAGGTAGTCCAGGAAGCCATGGCAGTGTAGGCAGGTCAGGAGGCCATGGCAGAGCAGCCTCCTAGGCCGCGGCCCAAGCCCCCGCCTCTA
>NW_015626034.1:139486-140840 GCF_001515625.1 Sinocyclocheilus rhinocerous | reverse complement strand
CCCCAGCGAAAAATTAGGAATCCTGGGGGGGCGCTCTGGAGGAGCGGGCACTTGAGGACACTCTGGACAGGATTCAGGGATTGGAGCCCTCCTTGGGCTAAACACGGGGACAGAAGCCCTCCGTGGGCTATACTCGGGAACAGGAGCCCTCCTTGGGCTATACTCGAGAACAGGAGCCCTCCGTGAGCTATACTCGGGTACAGGAGCCCTCCGTGGGCTAAACTCAGGACCTGGAGCCCTCCGTGGGCTAACAGGAGCCCTCCGTGGGCTTTACTCGGGAACAGGAGCCCTCCGTGGGCTTAACTCGGGAACATGAGCCCTTCCTGGGCTTAACTCGTGAACAGGAGCCCTCCGTGGGCTATACTCGGGAACAGGAGCCCTCCGTCAGCTATACTCGGGTACAGGAGCCCTCTGTGGGTTAAACTCAGGAACTGGAGCCCTCCGTGGGCTAGACTCTGGGGCTGGAGCTGACTCTGGAGCGAGCTCAGAGACTGGAGCCTACACTGGAGCGAGCTCTGGGGCTGGAGCCGACACTGGAGCGAGCTCTGGGGCTGGAGCGGCCGGTGAACTTGACTGAGGAACGGCTGGCGGGCTTGACATCAATGCGGCTGGCGGGCTTGACTTCAGAACGGCCGGCGGGCTTGACCTTGGAGCGGTCGGCGAGCTTGAGTGCTGAACAGCCGGCGGGCTTGACATCTCGGGGCTGGACGCTCTCCAGACACCGGAGGATCCCTTCCCTCCAGCTTAGTCCCGTGGTGTCTGGGAGGTCCACGGGGCAATGGTAATTGGCCCCGTGCCAGAACCGCGAGTTGATGGTGGCGTCAACTAAAGCCGTCTCCGCGGCGAGCCCGCAGAACTCCCAGGCATACTCGACTAAGGGGAGATCTCTACGGGCTAGGGAAATGAAGCGAGCGGCTATTTCCATGGCCGCAGGAGAAACAAACAGGGAAAACAAAAGACTTTTTTAAAACGAAAACAAAACGGGGAGAAGGGGTGCTGATTACTTTTTTTTTAGGTCCTGTGTTCTGTCACACTCTCACGGGGAGCAAGGGAACGAGGAAACGAGGAGAAGGCGGTAGTTGCTCAAAACCAATAGACTTTAATGATATAAACTAAAACAGAATACAGCTCAGGAACGCAGGAGGACATGAAAACATATAACACCGGACGCTCGAGACTTCAAAACACAGGGCTTAAGTAACAAGGGAGGAAACGAAGGAATTAATCAACATAACGAGGAAACAAGGGAAACACAGGTGGAATCAAATTAACATAATGAGGACAGGAACAGGAAGACCAAAAATGGGCATATGAGGGAGGGAAACACAAGACACAGGAACACAAGACTGACAGT
>NW_015626034.1:105877-139367 GCF_001515625.1 Sinocyclocheilus rhinocerous | reverse complement strand
AAGTAACGAGGGAGGAAATGAAGGAATTAATCAACATAACGAGGAAACAAGGGAAACACAGGTGGAATCAAATTAACATAATGAGGACAGGAACAGTAAGATCAAAAATGGGCATATGAGGGAGGGAAACACAAGACACAGGAACACAAGACTGACAATATATATATATATATATATATACAGTATATCAAGTCCTATAAGAATCACATTGGAATGGTTCAAAATTATGATAGAAATTCTAATTACAACAATTTCCTTATTGGAATCCTTTAGGATTTTTTGACAACTCTAATGAAGTGAATATTAGGTCTGAATATAGTCTAGAAGTTTTGTATGAATGTAGTGGATCTCAGAACAGCATATGGACATGTATGCACAGTGTAAACAGAACTCTTGAACTGCAGGACTGCATTATGGGAAAAATCAGTCTTCAGCTAAAACTGCTTATTGATAAAACTGTGTTAAAGGCCTAGTCTATCTTACTATTCCAAAGGCTTTTTAACTCTGGAATATATTGTACAATTAGGAAATTAGATTTTATTCCAGGTGCTGAAATGAGTTTCATCTTGTAAGATTTGCAAATTTTATACACAGTCCTCAAGTGCGAAGGAAGCATCGCCACAATAACAACATGAAGATAAATGACCCTTTCCATTCTTAAGGTTGCTTTAAATCACTTTGAACTTTCACCGTTCCAAAGTTCAGCCTAAAAACTGAGTATATTATAGTATGTGTAAATTGACATTATCAAAACAGTGTCAAAGTTTTGTGAATTGCACAAAGGGCAGAGAAAATATTCAAACCAATAGCAAAAATGTTACAGGCTAAACATTGAGCTCTGATTAAACCTTATTGCGTCTGGAAAACTATGACAAAAGTAAAGTACACACTGCATAAACTGTAATACAGAATCACAATGCTCCGGTCACTTGGACGTGTCTCAGATGCTGCTTTACAGAGTTGATTCAGTTAAACAGGACACACAACAACAATATGCATGAATTCAACTTGTTAAAAATTACAAACTGCTCAGGGGAAAGGAAAATGAGGGTTATATGTCTTTTTTCTTTCTTTCTTTCTTTCTTCTTGTTGTAAAGTTGTGTGTGGTGCAACTTGTTCTGCCTCTTTAAAGCAAAATAATAATAAATATATAATTTTGCAAATATTCACTTCTTTGATTAGCTCTAAATAAATGTAATAAAAAAGACCTCTCAATAACTTGTCCATATTTATACAAAGTTATATAGCAGTATTGTATAATTTGTAGTGTTATGTATGTATATAGAATTTTCTGGATTATATGACTGAAATCAAGATGATTAAAATAACATTTCCCTCAAATAAACATGATAAATAATCAAGTATCACAATACATTTTGAAATAGAATTTGTCAAGGTAAATTAACCTCAGTTCATGTCACACAAATGCTTAAGAAATGAGTGTTATAGATTCACAGCACTGGTGTTCTTTTGGTGAGTCTGAAGAACCATATTTCTTTGTCTACCCTGAGATGTGGTTTTCCTTAACCTTCAGAAGTTGTCTTTGTCCTTTTATGTCACACTGGGTCTTGATTATGTCACATATAATCGCATTATCTGAGCAGCAGCAGCAGTCTCCAGAGCTGAAACACACACACACACACACACACACACACACACACACATACACAGCCAATGCAGTAGCTTAATTTTCTTATCAGCTACCATGAGCTCAAACACAGTAAGGTCAGGAATTACGGTTACAGTTTCAGCAGTTCATTCAAATTACATATATCTCCTGTCTAACAAATACAATCATTGTTCAGTATTAACATGCCGCAGTGTTAATGCAAACTAGTATAATGCAACCCAAGGCTAAATCAACCTAAATATGGTTTGTTTTCTTGCATGGAAAAATGGGGTGTTTTTGAAGGACAGGATTTTAAAAGTAACAGAAAGGAGCAACAGCCGTAGGTGACAGCTAGATTCTCAACTATTTTCCAGTCTAACCATATGAGCTGTGGACCAACAGGCAGCACTGAAACCAGAAGCACTGCGACCAGGTGTTTCATTCCCAGGCAGTGCAATAACCTTGACATTAGTAACGAGTTGCCTAAACTTCTCATGAATCACCAATGAGCTACATTTACAACTGCACACTTGCTTAGAAAGAATGCAATAACAGGAAAAAAAATCAATAGCTTGATTTTTAAATAAATGTACATTTTTAATTACGTAAAATGTAAAAATTACTATGTAATTCCAGATATTTAATTTAATTCAAGTCGTATTTACTTATAGAGCTTTTTTTTAACAATACAGATTGTGTCAAAGCAGTAATGAACAGTAATAACAGTGTTAATGTTGTAGAATTCATCAAAACAAATTCAATTTAAGCTGTATAGCAGCTCAGCAGAAGATAATAAACCATTTCAATGTGGTGATGTCATTGACCCATGAAAATTTCCTGCTTGTCGTCAAACTATTTCGAAATGGTAACCGGAGGTGATTTAGTTCTAACCAACATCAACACAGCTGTCATAACATAGCTGGGTTTTTTTCTTTTATCAAAAGGTGGACGTTTTTGGTCACGGCAATTCATACATATTTTATGAGGTGGCTAATTCGTACGAATTCGTACAACCTCACTCGTAGGCTACAAATTCATAAAGTTTTTGCTAAATCGTACTTATTGTACAAATGACCTACACCTAACCCCGCCCCTAAACCTATCCGTATAGACAAATCATACAAAATCGTACGAGTGAGGTTATACAAATTCATACGAATTAGCCACCTCGTAAAACACGTACGAATTGGTCATGAGATAGCATTGGAAATTTAAATATAAAAGCGGAAACGCATTAGGACTGTTGCGTTAGATTGTTATTGTTTAGATCCCTCAAAATAGTCTATAGTGTCATTATTCAGCTCAAGTCAGTTCAGTGTTGATTCAGTTTAGTTCAATAACTGTCAAACTTGCAAAGTTCATCAATTATGAAACAAGTTAATTTCAGCCGTAAGCAGCTCTACAGAAGGCTATAGTGTCATTATTCTGTTCAAGTCAGCTCAATGTTGATTTAATGTAGTTTAATATCAGTGTTGATGTTACAAAGCTTGTGTCAGTATCCAGTTAAAATTTTGGTCTTTTGCGATAATGTCAGTGCAAGTTGAATAATAAGTTGAATATGAATGTCTTTAACTAGTGCTGTCAAAAGATTAATCGCGATTAATCATTTGACAGCACTACTTTTAACATATTTATCCAATCACTAATTTATTTATTTATAAATAAAATTTAAATACTCTGTATTTATAATTAGTCAAAGTTTAAAATTTTTACTATATACTGTAATCGAAGTGTTATTCCCTTAATTTAATGACTGAAGTGATACAGTCTAAATGTGCTAAGCTCAGCTCTACAAAAAACTGTTGTTGAACTTTTAGAAGATACTCTGTGCAAGGACTCTTTACACAAAAGAGGGTTCAAAAGAAATACAAAGACCTTTCAGACAAGAACCAAAACAAGAGTGCATCTGTCAGGTGTTGCTAGCCAAACGCCAGCAGCCTTGAAGGGAGTAGACCGGAATGCAGGGGCACTATCTCGCCACAGAAGTAGAAAAAGCCAAGCCAAGTTTTCTTATTTTCTTTTCTCTTAGGGTGAGAGAATTGGTAGAGTAGAAATCAATATTCCAGAGTCCATCCTTTTTTTGCCTCTACTTTTTTGTGGACCTATGTGAAACTTGCAGAGTGACCCCTGACAGAAGTTAATGGCTAACTGTGTTATCTCTCTTTACAGCCCGGGGTTGAACCCCAAATCAATAGATGATGCACAAATATTCCAGCACTCAGCATTGTCCGTGCTCTCACCACATTTTAGATCGTAAAATATTGCTATGTTAAAGAAGTTCTGCTATGTTTATGCTTTCATTACCATTTCACTTTTACATAAATGTTCTTTTTTCCTCTTTAATTTAATACAGAAAAAATGCATGCATTCAGGGAAAATATATATATGTATTTTTTACTAAATAAAATAAAATAAATAGGAAATAAAAAATAGGAAAAATGCCTTTGCAAATTAAATCCTTAAAACAAATCAAACCATTTGGGACTGGGTATTCCAACCCCAATCCATAAATACCTAAATCTGTGAGATGTCACAACGGCTTTAAGCATTTGCCAGTGCACAGAGCTTGTGACTGATGCTAAATATATCGTATTGAGTCACTACTATCGCAGCTTATCACTGTCTAAAGTATCGTCTACGTGATTACAGCATGTACACCGAGTCGAAAAAAATGGAGGAGAGTTGAGAGGAAGTTTTGATGAATGACATGCTGTTCGGTGAACAAACAAGTATCGTCTCCAATCTAGAAATCAAAAGTACTTCCACCAGTTTACTACCCAGCCAAAGGTTGAGCTCAAGGAGCTTTTATAGAATTATTAAGTAAGCAATTATGATAACCCGGCGTTTTAAAGATAATAGAATGATAAGATTCTGCTGGAGGCGCATTATCGCTCACCCCCTCGCGTCAGAAGTCAATATGTTTTTCTTGTTTTGCTCTTGTTTTCCCCTTTTTCTTCAATCAAATCAGTGAATGTTATGTCTGCTGGGCAAATGTGTCTTTATTTGTGGCGATCACCAGAAGCTCATGTGGACCACAATGGAAGTGAGGGAGGGTTAGCATGACCCTGCTAAGTTAGTGGTGTTTTTTTATCAAAGCTCATAAACCTTGAATGACTATATATTGATAAAGACTGTTTAAAGTGTCATTGGAACGATAACATTTGCACTGTAAATGTGGCCCGGAGGCTCCAGCTCCAGTCGAGGCCCATTGATAAGCACACTGGCTCGATTCCTCACGGCATCCCCGGCGACAACAATATCCAAACTTCTACTCCAGTTCATTTGCGGAGTTCAGATTCTGCCATTGTTCGAGATGCTCAGTGTGCAAAGGTATTTCCATGATAAAAACACTAGTACACTCAAATGCTTTTTTTTTTTTTTTGAGATTGCACAGAATATATTTTTATAGTGGAAAGCAATTTTTTTATTATTATTAAAAAAAAAAAAATTACTGGCATAAAAACTGGCGCCAATATTTTTGGGGGATGAGAATTGGTAGTGCTTTTATTATTATTATTATTATTATTATTATTATTTCCTTTATTTAACCAGGAAAATATCCCATTGAGATACAACATCTCTTCTTCCAGGGAGTCCTGGTCAAGACGGCACCAACAACCTTAACATTTAAACATTAATGTTTGCATTTATAATTTATAAAGTGTTATTCATTAAAATATAGCACCAAAAGTAATCAAATAAAACTAAACAAAATAAAATAATACATTTTGTGTGCATGCACATTGTGGGTGTGGGGAGTGACCTTTTTTTGGCAAACAAATACCTATGAGACAGTGAAAAATTCATATGAAAAATATGCAAATAGTTGAGCAGTATTAATTCATAACTATTCTGGTTTGCTTTGTGGTGAGTCATATTCCATAGAAAACAAATAAGTATGTATTCTACTCCCGCTGACCTCAGAAGTGGGTAGAATTTATGAATGTGTGCGTGTAGGCTACGCTACTTCACCTCGCCTCCCTCAACAGCTCACTGCTATTGAATCTGTGACAGCCAAAATGAAACCTTTAGATGAAATAGTAACAAAAATGAGGTCAATATAAACAGCTTCAACTTTTACATGAATAATACCAAGCAATTTTACATTCTCGATTTTTTTTCATGAGGTAAAATAAAGTGAGCCTTATCTAAAAAGGTTCAAAAAGAGAGAAAAGAATGTAATTTAATTTTCTTTATTTACTTATATAATTACAATAAAAAAAGAAATTGCAGTTTGGCTTTTACCTAAAAAGACGCTAAATAGTTATGTAATAAAATATGGTAATATTATGTTGGCATAAACACACACACACACACACACACACACACATAAAACCAAATAAAGTACTTGGTTGAAGATAGCAAGCACAGTATGAAAATGCAAAAAAAACCCCAAAAAAACCAGCAAAACAGTAATGTACTAATGCATTTAAAACATAAAATCAAGCCAATTGCTTGGGTAAAAATAGCGAGCTTTGCATCAAAATGCAATACAATGCAGTATGTTAACAAAACATACAATTTCAAAGGAATTCTGGACAAATTTAAGAGAAGCGTCCTTCCTGAAACTGGCACGAGTGCATCAGTTAAAGGTGTTTGTGCATGTGGGTGCAAGCGGGGCGCTTGCGAAATCCAGTGATCAAACTGTGAA
This sequence comes from Sinocyclocheilus rhinocerous, assembly GCF_001515625.1. NCBI lineage: Eukaryota > Metazoa > Chordata > Actinopteri > Cypriniformes > Cyprinidae > Sinocyclocheilus > Sinocyclocheilus rhinocerous. The sequence continues at coordinate 133,107 of NW_015626034.1, read as the reverse complement.
TGGGGAACAGGTCAGCAGTACTACTATACAGCTTGTTTATTCAGCCTATCTTTTTGACTGTTTAATCTTTCGGTGCTGCGTGTCTTGAGCAGAGGTGAGGCAGACACATTTGGCCGACCTGTATCTACACAACAAATCGCAGAATCGGAGACCTGAGACAGCGAAGGGAGGAGAAAACATGGCCTCTTTATGACTTAATGGCGAGGGGTTGGGTGGCGTCTCTAGGGTCCGAACTCCAAAGCCCTGTGGCCTACGCTCTCAGCACACCCAGAAGAGCCTGTCCAGACCTAACGGCCTTTGCCCGTGCCTGTCATTAACGCCAGGCCATAAATATCCCCCCGCTGCCATGAGCGAGGTGACGTGTGAGGACCTTCAGACACAAGGATCAATGTCTTGCAACAAACAGGCACCAAACGCTGCCTGAAGCAGGTGTGGCTCCTGGAACGTGTTCTCAGGTATTCATTTGTTGGTAGCTGATGTGATGTATTGGTTCATTCAGTGTGAATAAAGATCTTTTTTATAAACGTTTTTGTCTCTTTTTTTTTTTTTTGTCTGTCAAGAATTTAATGTTTATATGCATCCAAAAGTAGAAAAAAGGAAATAAATATAAATTAAATAACATATCATATATATCAGATCTTTTCCTGGATAATTTGTATGTCTTTAAGAGAAAAAAATAGCCATATTTCTATGTGCCTATATTATTAACAATTCTAATTTCTACATACAAAATGCTGCCTAAAAAAGGGTTTCATCTGAAACTTTGACATGTTTTCAAGTAGATTATTAGCTGATGTATTGGTTCATTCAGTCCAAACAAGGATCTTTTTATAATTTATTATTTTTTATAATTTTTTGTTGTTGTTGTCAAGAATCCAACGTTTTCAAAAATGTAAAATAAATAAATAAATAATTGGGTAATTAGTCATTTTTCTGTCGGCCTATATTATTAACAATTATAATTTCTATATACAAAATACTGCCTGAAGAAGGGTTTCATCTGACCTGTTTTCAGGTAGATTAGTTCATTAGTAACTGATGTATTGGTTCATTCAGTCCAAACATGGATCTTTTAATGATTTATATAATTTTTTTTTTTTGTCGATAATTCAACATTTTCAAAAATGTGAAACAAACAAATACATTTTAGTCCTATTGCTATGGACCTATATTATGAATTATTATACTTTCTGTATATAGGAATTATAATACTACCATTCAAAATCAGCAAGATTTTTTATTTAATAAATAAATATTTTTACTATAATAAGGATAATAAAGATAAATACTGCTCTTTCTATTCATCAAAGAAATACATATCAGTATTAAATATTATCTCACATATAACTGATAATAAGCAATGCTTCTTGAGCACCAAATGAGCATATTAGGTAGATGGGACAACGCATTCTCCAAGTCATCAAACCAAACGTTAGACAGAGTCAGACTCTTTAAGCAGTGGCTCTAACATGTGGCGAGAGCCGGCACTGCCACCTTGTGGTGGTTTCTGACACTTTCACTTCAGGATCACAATCAATCACTCGGACACTTCTCTCTGTAACAGCTGTCTATAGCAGTGGTGTGATCTCTGTAAAGATCCCCCCTGAAGCCGTTAGTCATCTATCTGGCTCTCGTAGCCCACAGTCTGGTGTCAGTCACCCTCAGCGGGAGACTCCGTCTGTGTCTGATACCCGAGGAGAGAGTGACGGGCACCAGCGTTTCACTCTGTCACAAACTGAAGGCCTGGTAACCGCTGAGAAGATAATTGCTTCCTAAATCTCCTAATCTACAGCACTGTCTCTGCTAACACACAACACTGCAATGTAGCGGAGAGTTGTGGGGGGGGGAAAAATGTGCCGACCCCCTTAATCTTGGAAACTGTGCACACAATACTCATATATTCAGAACAGGGAAATTATATACAATGAGACGCATATGATAAAACTGGGAAATACTGTTGTTTTTTTTTTATTCAGTTTATCAAAGTCTAACAACAGGTTGGTGGATTGATCCACACTACTAACTGATAATAAGCAATGCTTCTTGAGCACCAAATGAGCATATTAGGTAGATGGGACAACGCATTCTCCAAGTCATCAAACCAAACGTTAGACAGAGTCAGACTCTTTAAGCAGTGGCTCTAACATGTGGCGAGAGCCGGCACTGCCACCTTGTGGTGGTTTCTGACACTTTCACTTCAGGATCACAATCAATCACTCGGACACTTCTCTCTGTAACAGCTGTCTATAGCAGTGGTGTGATCTCTGTAAAGATCCCCCCTGAAGCCGTTAGTCATCTATCTGGCTCTCGTAGCCCACAGTCTGGTGTCAGTCACCCTCAGCGGGAGACTCCGTCTGTGTCTGATACCCGAGGAGAGAGTGACGGGCACCAGCGTTTCACTCTGTCACAAACTGAAGGCCTGGTAACCGCTGAGAAGATAATTGCTTCCTAAATCTCCTAATCTACAGCACTGTCTCTGCTAACACACAACACTGCAATGTAGCGGAGAGTTGTGGGGGGGGGAAAAATGTGCCGACCCCCTTAATCTTGGAAACTGTGCACACAATACTCATATATTCAGAACAGGGAAATTATATACAGTGAGACGCATATGATAAAACTGGGAAATACTGTTTTTTTTTTTTTTATTCAATTTATCAAAGTCTAACAACAGGTTGGTGGATTGATCCACACTACTGGCTAAAAGTTTAGAATAAGATAGATTTAAAAAAAAAAGTCACTCATGCTCACTAAAGCTGCATTTATTTGATCAAAAATACAGTAAAAACATGCAGTAATATTATTTCAAAGAACATTTTTCTATTTTAATAAAATTTAAAAAATGTAATTTATTTACATGACGGCAAAGCTAAATTGTAACCATTACGCCAGTCTTCAGTGTCACATGATCTTCATTCTAATTGTTTTAGAATTTTTTATTGCCAATAATGGACATAGTTTTTGCTGCGTAATATTTTTGTCGTGATACATTACAAAATCATGATACATTAATTCCAAATTTTGGAGTAAGAACAAACTAGGAAAAATAAATTCATATATATATACAGTATTTTTTCAGCAAGGACGCATGATCAAAAGTGGCAGAAAAGACAATGTTTTATAATGTTACGAAAAATTTCTATTTACAGAAAATGCTGTTCATTGAGCTTTCTATTCATTAATGAATCCTGAAATATTAAAATATTAATAAGCATTATTATTGATCACCAAATCAGCATATTAGAATGATTTCTGAAAGATACTGCATAAACAGCAAGAAAATAAATCTCAATAAGTCATCAGTCATATTTCATATTTGACTAATCTGGAGTAGCCTAATTGCAGAGGTGCTGGTTCGTTCAGTGAAAAGAAATAATCTTTTTATAAAGCTCAATTAAATTTATTTATTTATTTTTTACATTTGGCTATGTTATTATTTATTTTGATTTTAATGAAGGAATTATGCTACTATTCAAAAGTTCAGTATTCCCCCCCCAATGAAACTAATATTTTACTCCGCAAAGAACTGATCAAAAGTGACAGTGAAGACAATTATAATTCTATTACAAATAATTTGCTGTTCCTTTGAACTTCATATTTATCAAAGAACCCTGAAAAAAAGTACTGTAGTTTCCATAAAAACGTTTAGTTGCATAAGAGCTTTCAACATGGATAAGAATAAGAAATGTTTCTGCGGGATCATGTTACATTGAAGACTGGAGTAATGGCTACTGAAAATCACACTTTAATAAATATTAAAAAATAATAATAATAAAAAAAATAATTGTTATATTTTACTATTACTATTTTTCTGTATTTTTGATCAGAAAAGGGAGCCTTGGTGAGCATAAGAGATGTAGGCTATTTAAATCGTACTTTATTAATTTTACTGACCCCAAACTTTTGAACGGTAGTTTATGATAGTCAGATTAAATTCCGCCTCAGAGGTGTCAATACAATTCCACATCCCAAACAAAACTGACACTGTTCTGTGATGCAATGACCACAGGCTTGACAGATGGACAGCTGAATGTCAGCAGATCCCACCGAGGCCCATTTCTCTAATCAGCCCCATTAAACTCTTTTCTCAGCCCAAAAAACGCTTGGATGACTTGTTCGCTGACGCAGCACAGCTCAAAACACACTTGTGCGGCATGGGGGACATTAACAGGAAGATGAGAGCCAAGAATGAAATTTCAGATGTTACAAATCACCATTAACGCACTCTGCCAGAATCAAGGATCCGCAGGTTTTTGGAAGAAACATAGGAGCTAGCTGAGTGCTTTATGGCTCTTCCCCAAGTAAGAGGCCGCTCCGTCATCAGAAGACGAGAAGTCGTGGATATGAATGAATCGGTCGATACACAGGATGTAAAAGCTCTCAGTAACGACCACATCAAGTCTCAAGAGATAAATCGTACTTTATTAATTTTACTGACCCCAAACTTTTGAACGGTAGATTATGAAAGTCAGATTAAATTCAGCCTCAGAGGTGTCAATACAATTCCACATCCCAAACAAAACAGACACTGTTCTGTGATGCAATGACCACAGGCTTGACAGATGGACAGCTGAATGTCAGCAGATCCCACCGAGGCCCATTTCTCTAATCAGCCCCATTAAACTCTTTTCTCAGCCCAAAAAACGCTTGGATGACTTGTTCGCTGACGCAGCACAGCTCAAAACACACTTGTGCGGCATGGGGGACATTAACAGGAAGATGAGAGCCAAGAATGAAATTTCAGATGTTACAAATCACCATTAACGCACTCTGCCAGAATCAAGGATCCGCAGGTTTTTGGAAGAAACATAGGAGCTAGCTGAGTGCTTTATGGCTCTTCCCCAAGTAAGAGGCCGCTCCGTCATCAGAAGACGAGAAGTCGTGGATATGAATGAATCGGTCGATACACAGGATGTAAAAGCTCTCAGTAACGACCACATCAAGTCTCAAGAGATGTCGTGCTGCCCTTTTCCATTACATCTTTCTCTCTGGATGAGTTGAGTTTAATCTTCTAATGATTTCAAGCATGACTACACTGGCCCTACACGGATCGTTTTGTCTAATTGGATTATTTCAAACACACAAGACCCTAGTCGACAGACTACCTGCCATTATTCTATTCTGCTGTGAAGGATCGTTTCAGGGAATTGCAATAACATCTAATCAAGAAAACCCAACATTAAGTTCTGGATTGTTCATTCTGATCATCTGAAGTGACTGAGTCTTGAAACAAAAGGCGAAAACGCAGTATCTTTTGTGAAGTACTCTGCTCCGTTTTGTTAGATCTTTATTCGGCAATGCATTTTCAAAGCAAATTGCAATACAGGAAAAAAAAAATTATCTTATGATAAATGTTGTACATCATACATTAAACATTCATTCAACAACAAAAGAAAAAATGTTTCTTAAGCCAGGGCAGTTTTTTGTGTACTGAAAATAAGATACAAAACAGGCTGTTTGAGTAACCACGACAATACAAGTCTACCATTAAGGTATATTAGTGCATCTAGTTTTTAATGTTAAAATGATCACAAAAAGAATAATACTGGAAAAGAAAGACCATAAAAGATACAAATCTTTAAAAGGTAAAGTATGAAACTACTTTTGCTTCCAGTAAAAATGTCTGCTTCGCAGTGTTGAGTCACACTGAAATGAAACCACTGTAGACGTAACTTTAGACCTCCTCCATGATGGGAACGGGCTACAGGAAAAAAAAAAAATTGAAATATATTTTGACAAGCACATAAAGATGTCAAATTGTTCATGAAAGTCTATTTTGATGAACAGTCCTCAACTGCAAATTCTTTTTGGTCAGGCGTTCATGTGGCCTAATTAAAGTAAGTTAAAGCCAATTACAGCTTACAGGTGATATTCCATAGTATATTCCACATCTTTCAGATTTAGAAGAAAAAGGTAAAAATACATAAATTAACTAGTATGGTAAAGATAAACAGCACCTTTTTCCCAAAAAGGTAATGAAATGTTTTCATGTTTTTGGAAGAATGGCACAAGACCAGCAATTTCTATTCAAATCTTTTTTGCATTACATATCTGGCAAGACAATATGGTGCATAAAGTAAAAGTAGGACTGCTGGAGAACAATCCAATAATGATGGTTGTATAGTAAATGAATATCCTTTTAAAGACAACAAGGATCAGTTGCATCTGCATTGATCAGGTGACGAACCGATCATCAACATGGGTGTCACAATAATACTCTATACTGTAGTACAGCAGCAATTCAAGAGAGGAACATGCAATGTTATACTAACAGTACTGCTGTAAAAGGTGAATGTTTTATTTCACTCTTTGAGCACGACAAACTTACTTCTGCCCGTAAATGCAGATGCTTTACATTTACACATTATTTAAAACTGAACGCTACGTCACACAGAATGAGACTTTAAAACGAATTTCCAAAGATTCAGTGGGACAGAGTTCAGTCATGTTCTTCATTTCACCATGCTGTATCATGACTGTAGATACAACTGTTTGCATCAGGATATATGAGCATAATACACTGACATAATAAAAATATGAAACATTAGCAGACCCTGACAGTGTCAGTTCATGTCTTATAGGTGTTGCTGAACTGCTCGTGGCAGAAAAAAAAGTGGGCACTTGCATGAACAAAATGGCAAGATGGAGTAGTTAAGCAAGATTCTTCCTCTTCTTGCGGAACACAATCCAAGAAAACAGAAAACTGAAGTTAACTGAACAAATATCGAGCGTAAAAGATAAAATAAAGATGATGCAACACTGATGACCCTTAGCTTAGCGGATACAGGAAAGGTGCTTATGAGAGCAGCAGCACATTCTGTGGCTGGAAAACAGGGATGTTGACATGGCCCGGCGCTCTAGTAAAGTAGGATGCGACGTTCGATGGCCTTGCGGCAAATGGGGCACTCGCTCATTCTGTCTCCACAGAGCTGACAAGTGCCATGACCGCACATGAAGATCATATTCTTTAGGCGATCCAGACACACGGGGCACATAGTCTGAGTGGAAGGCAAACATGTTACATGATACAATTACTGCTTAAAATTGCATATGCAGAAAACTATTAGAATTAGGGGTTTGAATCTTTGGTTAGACAGTAAATCGATTTGATTCATGATTCATAGGTTTTAGCAAATTCAGAACATTTTAATTCGATAAGTCAGTCTAACAGTATTATTGAAATAAGAGATACCATGGAAATAAAACACTGAATAGCCTTCACTTTAATCAATTAAACAACCACTGATTCTTATTAAAGAGCAATTGATTGCCTTTTGTTTGATTAATGTTAAGAACATACAGTAGGCAGCAGCAGGTATATTAGACTGCCGTCACTTTAAGACCTAATGCACATTTATGTTCACTTAAAGGGATAGTTCACGCAAAAATGAAAATTACCGCATGATTTACTCACCCTCAAACCATCCTAGGTGTATATGACATTCTTCTTTCAGACGAATACAATCGAAGTTATATTAAAAAACATGCTGGCTCTTCAAAGCTTTATAATGGGAGTGGATGGTAGCCCAAAATTTGAAATCCAAAAAATTGAACCAATCCAGTATAAAAGAAGTCCACACGGCTCCGGGGGGTTAATAAAGGCCTTCTGAAGTGACGCGATGCGTTTGTGTAAGAACAATATACATATTTACAACTTTATAAACCTTAATCTCTAGCTTCCACTAACTGTCATACACGCATTCACGAGAGAGTGGCGTCCAGCGGATGACGTAGCACGTAGGCAAAAGCGGTAGTGACGAATGTGGAAGCGCAGAGGAGAGAGCAAAACAAAACACCCGTCACGAATTAGTAGTACAAAACGAGGATTTGTAAAGAAAAATGTCGGAGGATTTCAATATAAGCCAAGAGGACACTGGTTTTCCTTTGCTGTAAACAAAACTTGTTTCTCGTGAGACTAGCATATTCTCACCGGAGTTTACGCAACGCCTACGTCATCCGCTTAACGCAACTCTCTCGTGAACGTGCGTACGACAGTTAGCGGAAGTTAGAGATTAAGGTTTATAAAGTTGTAAATATGGATATTTTTCTTACACAAACGCATCGCTTCACTTCGGGAGGCCTTTATTAACCCCCCGGAGCCGTGTGAACTTCTTTTATAATGGATTGGTTACATTTTTTGGACTTCAAATTTTGGGCTACCATCCACTCCCATTATAAAGCTTGGAAGAGCCAGCATGTTTTTTAATATAACTCCGACTGTATTCGTCTGGAAGAAGAAAGTTGTATACATCTAGGATGGCTTGAGCGTAAGTAAATCATGGGGTAATTTTCATTTTTGGGTGAACTAACCCTTTAAGACATAACCGACTGTGTGAATACTTGTCAACACAGTAATTTGAAAAATTATTCTGAGTTGTGCAAATGACGCTGCACTCGTCTCTATTAATTTGTGCATGTTACTAATGTTCATATATTTTAAAATATTGAATAAAACATTACAAAAATGCGATTCATTCAATTTTTAGCATTTTTAATAATTATTGACCAAAAACGATTACTTAAAATTCACATTTCAATATCCATGCAAACGCATCGGCAGAATTTGTAACTGATGCATCAAGTAATCCAGTGAATCGTTACACCCCTACTATAAACTGCAATGCTCACCTGCTCTTTGATATCCTGCAGCTGCTGTTGTAACTTCTGCACATCTGCATTGCTATTAGTGTTGTCTTTGTCCCTCTGCAAGGCTGGGATATTTCCGCTGGCTGAAAGGCAAAGCAGAGACCACTGAGAAAAGTATCACCGGTTCAATAGCCAATCATGCAGTTGGTGAACTTGGAGCCCTGGGTCTCAGCATTTGCAGATCCCAGGGCCTTCTAACTTGTCAAAAATTTACAGAGGAATTACTTGATGATTCTAGAAGTTCTGTGCCTGTTCTGACACTTTACATGGTTTATATGGGGGACCCTGGTGCGGAATCAACCTGAATCGCAGCAGGCCGCAAGCAGGCCTACGGTCCCACTTGACGGCCTCTCCTATTCGTGTAGTGCAGGCCAGAGAGAATGACGTATGCTGGGGTGGAGATATGGACTTTGAGCCCAAAGGAGCAGGAAGGAGTTGAGGCAGGAAGAACTTGGGGTGAGGAATAGAATACTTACACCAACTTAGTGCCAGATTGTTGGGCTGGAGAAGATCCTGCGACCCCCCTGCCATTGAGTTAGAGTCCCCTGCTGAGAAGCAACCAGTCACAGTGTTATGTAATGCATGCACCCCTGCTGTTGGCTCGGGGGCCAATCCAGCCTGGCCTGTGGCATATTCTAGTTATAAATATTCTTTAGGGGGAGCAAAGGGAAGAGCAAGTTAATGTAAGTTTTTGACACAGCTGTTGTGGAAGGGAGGCCTTGTTCATCAAGGTATCCATCATTTACGACTGCGGAAGTGACGACAGTCACTATTATAAAAGAAAGATTTTAAGTAGGAATGCACTGATATTAAAATTCTGGCTCATATTAATAAGCCCACCAATACATATCTATTACCACCTAATATATATCCAATTTTGAAATTGAAATTTAATAGTCCAATAACAGCCAATAAGCAATATGGTATTTATATATCGTGCATCCCTAATTTTACAGTTTTCCTTCAGTAACAAAAAAACATTTACATCAAAGGTTTTAGAGGCCGCAAGTGTTGAGAGGCCTGAAATGGAGATTTTTATGATGGATTAGTATGAAAGAAGAAGACAGACTGGTTAATTTTAAGCCCGACAAGTTGGGAAAAAATTAGATGGATATTCACTAAGGGGGAAATTTATGGCGGCATAGTGAGAGACATTTCTTGGCCTCAGGGGTCGTCTAACAAGACTGGATCATTTCCACCAAGTCATTTAACAGTCCCCCAATCTTATTTTCCAAAAATGATGTAGAATCTGTCTGACAGCATCATTAGCGGATGTTTCCTATGTTCATATTCAAGTTCTCCTCAGTGGAAATAAAGTTCTAGGCCCACGTGATTGACCACAGCCTTCAGATGCCAGTTTATCACGTCCTCTTTTAGAGTGAGGAGCCTCTAGTATGTGGGGACTAAATTGACTGAAGCAGAAGAGAATCCCATCTATGGTGGCATTTCTCTCTCATTGCTCCACATGGAGAAAGGGGGGAGTGTGTTAGGTCTACACGGGATGCTGCTTTGGTTTTTTGTGTGTGGAAAAGTGGCGCCTTACAACAAACAGAGCTCAGGCACTAAAGACAGACAGAGATAAGAGCTAAAGGCTACATTCCTCTGTTGACTGGACTGTGTGCGAGTGTGTGCGTGTTTGTGTGGATCAGCATGTCTGTAGGTCAGCAGAGATGTCAGCGTGGATGGATGTGTTAGACATCTAAGCGAGGCTAAAAAGAAACAGATCCTCCTCTCTATAAATAAACACTGTAAAAAAAGTGAACTTACACCAGTATCCCTTTGAACTCAAACTAAACCAACAAAGAACATGGGCAGTGTCATGATCACACACAAAAGGAACGATGTAGTAACAAAGAGTGGTGAATCACAACTCAAAATAATATGGGACTAAAATAAATCTTGGATAGCCCCTTTGACGTGTCCAATTATAGAAATATTCTATGTGTTCTGTGAAAAATGAATTCGGGGGATTCATTTTCACTCGTCTGTGTGGAGTGACTTCCTAAAAATCCTTAGAACTTGTAGTGCATGTTATGAAGACATTCCAGAGCAGTTACAAAGCTCATTCCAGGGTGTTGATATTATGCATTAAGAGGAGGGGCTACAAGTCTGATTTGAGTCATGAAAACACATTTGGGAAATAACAGATTAGTCATAACAATGGGGAGAGAAAAGTGCGTGGGCAATAGAAACAGAGAAGCACCAACTAAAGCCAACATAAATATTAAACATGAGAGACATGAGAACCAAGGCAGAGAGAGGAAAGAGAAATAAAAAACGGGAACGTGTGGAAGTTCACTCACTAAGGTCCAATATAATAATTTTACATTACAATTGTGAAATTACAATACTAATATTTACGGCTGTCTTAACACAATGTTGTGCTTCTCTCTAAAACATTCCAGGTATTCATTTACTTAATTAAATTGCAGCATTTGCAATAATCGCACTAAGCCATTTAGAAATTTCGGTTTTATTTTGATTAATTGTGCAGCGCCGCTATGAATATGTACATGCACGACTGAGTTTTGACAGACAAAAGATTTTCATTGAACAACTAACTTGAACTTCGGTCTCTTCCTCACACAAGGCTATTGCATGACTTCAGAAGTTTTGAAGACTTGAAATAATGCAATCTTATATATATATATATATATATATATATATATATATATACACAAGTGAAGTTGGAGCGCGTGTCTGAAACGTCTCCGGTTTGATGTGGTCAAAGACATTCTGCGTTTAAATAAACGATAGTTCTTGTCAGGGGGTTGGGTGTTAAAGAATTGTGCTATAAGAAAGATGTTCTCACTGTTATAGTTTTTATTAATAACCATTGATATATAGCTGATAACTCTGTCTAGTGCTCTTATGAATGTTTTTAGGATGATTTGTGAAAATTTAACTACTATACTGAATGACATAGCATAGACTTCTTCATGGTGTTTGCGTATTTCATTTCATTCTGTAACCTACTTGTTCTACTGATCTGTGTACTAGTGTTAAATGCTACTGTTTTTGACAGCGTTGATAACGTTTCTGACAGATAATATCATGATTTTTTTTGTTTGTTTGTCCAACCGAATGTGGTGTCCTGTCAGCAATAAACCTGTCATGGGCTTTTTTGATTACTGTCAGTTTAAGTGCCGGCGAGGGTGTTGATATTATGCATTAAGAGGAGGGGCTACATGTCTGATTTGAGTCATGAAAACACATTTGGGAAATAACAGATTAGTCATAACAATGGGGAGAAAAATGCGTGTGGGCAATAGAAACAGAGAAGCACCAACCAAAGCCAACATAAATATTAAACATGAGAGACATGAGAACCAAGGCAGAGAGAGGAAAGAGAAATTAAAAACGGGAACGTGTGGAAGTTCACTCACTAAGGTCCTCATCATCAGTGGCATCCTCCATACCTTTCCCTCCACAGCACAAAACGAAGGGAGTGCGGCGCTCCACCACGGCCCGACACTGTACACACTTTTTCATCAGGTTGGCACAGTCTGCAGGAAATTGCTATTAAAACAAACAAAAACCGAAAAATAAATAAAAATAAACAGCAATTATTTCAAATCTTTTGCAAATAAAAGAATATAAAAATATTGCTGACATTAAACTGCAACTTCCGGTAACACTTTATTTTGATAGTCCACATTAGACATTCTACTAACAGTAAGTAACTTTGCAACTACATGTCAACTAGCAGTCATTAGAGTATTAGTAAACTGTCTGCTTAATATCTTCTTACATTTTATTTTGATGGGTCCACAACATACAACATACTGACTACGAGAAACTTTGCAAGTAGCCTATATGTCAACTTATTCTACTAACCCTAAACCTAACCTTACAGTTTACTCTGAGATTTAGTAGATATGTAGTTGCACATTAATGAGAATTAGTTGACATGTAGTTGCAAGGTTACTTATAGTTAGTAGAATGTCTAAAGTGAACTATCAAAATAAAGTGTAGCCCAACTTCCTACTTTGTTAACATTCTAAAGTGTCAAATTAAGTAGAAAAGACAAATCCCAAAAACACTTACAATAGCTGGATCTGGCAACACGATCAATTGCAGCCGGTGTCTCACAAGGTAAATGTATTTCAGTTTTAAAAAAGTCAATGTAATACAAACATTTTCGAGAAAAGTAATTTGTATATTTACATAGCTGGTAAGGGAAAAAGACAGTGTATGTATGTGAATGCACCATGAGTTCATTTCGAACTTTTATTTCGTGAACAGTACTGATTAGTGCATTTCATTCATTCACCAGACCCAACATACATAAGTTTCAAATGCCACTGGCTCAGTTAACATTTATAGCATAGTAATAATAGCAGTGTAGATCTTATTTGCATTTCCAGTAATATTATAAATCCTGTAAACATAAAAGGTAATATTTGGATTTCTCCGGCTCTCTGCACTGGCGTTTAGCAAAACCGGAAGTATCTATGCAGACACTCGCTAGACCGGAAATCCAAGATGGCGGAGATACGCAACTAGCCCATAGGTAAAGAGATATATGTGTCAGATCCGCCATCAGATGAGCCTCACATTCAGCAGCGGCAGCTCTTAAAGAAATAGCAGCCAAAAAAAAAAACTAATAACCAGCTGCTGTGATGTCTATTAATCAAAGATCTTTTGTAAAGATCTTAGAACTTTTGTAGCTTTAAGGATTCATCTACATTTAATTTAGAATTAAGTGTTTGTCGTAACTTTATGACATTTATTATAATGGGTTTATGTGAAGATTGTTTTAAGTTCACTTAAAACAAGTTTTTTTTAAGTAGTCTAATAAATGTTAAAATTGATAGCTCGTGTAATGTTGAATAGCTATAGTCAATGGTTAAATATTAGGGGGAAAACAATTTCCTAGAGACATCAGTAGTATGGTATCAGTGAGACTGTCCTTCAGTCATAAAAAAGATGCCATTCTACAAAATGTAAAAATATACTGTCTATGTTGTTTCTACATTAATTTGAAGATTGAATGTGAAATTATTGCAATGTAAAAGTATTTAAAAGCCATTATACTCAAACTTATACTCAACAAATGCACATATGCAAACTTTTTAGAAAATATTTAAAAGCTCAGTTGTTTAATGGTTCAATTACCAGTTCAATTTACAAAAAAAAATACATATTTTTCTGACTATTATTCATATGCCAGACGTTATAGGGTTAAGCAAGCTTGTTAAAGGTGCCATAGAATGCATTGATACAATATTTTAAATTGCTCTCTGATATCTACATAGAAGGTATGTGGCTTAGGTAAGGGCAAAAAATCTCCAGAAACTGTTTTACATGTCCATTTACAACCCTAGGATTTGTCCCTAGAATGTGTGTTTTTACCGTGGCTCGCGTTATTTTATTAGAACGTGTTATTTGTTTTTCGTACCTTTCTGAATACAGACACCAACCCATCCCTGCACATCACATCCCCTACACAGCCTGAAACACAACATAACATTTATTTCCATGATCTGCCATTTTCGCTATTTATCCTCGCTTGTTTCTTCACAATACCTGCAGAACTTCTGATGATTCGGCTGTGCAGGTTCGGCTGGCGGCTGGCATAGAACATGGGCGGGTATATGCAAATGTTGGGGGCGTAACTATTAGTGATCCCGACTGTAACGTCACAGTCGGTGTTATGTTCTGATTCGCCTGTTTTTCAGTGGTCTTTTGCATGCACACGATTTACATAAGGAGGAAACAATGGTGTTTGAGGCTCACGGTATGCCATTTCCATGTACAGATCTGTTATTATTCAACTAGGCCAAGGTAAATACAGTTTTCCATTCTATGGCACCTTTAATGTGACTATTATTGCATATAAACATATTGTAATGCTACGTTGCAAGCATTATGACTTCTGTTTAAGTTGTTTACATCTTTATTAGTATGGTTATTTTTCTTCATAACTTATAGGCTATCGCCTAATTCATTTGATCCTTACCTAGGGTATTATTTATAATGCAATCTGGGGGTTTGCATAAAGCGAATGTGTATGACAAACTTGTATATAAATATACATATGTAAATCTCAAAGCTAATTATCAAGTGTAACCCATACAGACTACTGTGAGGTAAATGAACAACCTAAATCTAAAACCCGGTTTGCTGTAAACCTGTTTGAAAAGTGTGCCAAAAGTTCTGCGTCTGTCATTGGCTCCCTGTGCACATCCGGGTACTGTAGCACAGCCAACCTATGAGGCCAAAGACACCAATATGGCGGAGGTAAGTTGGATAGCTGGAAAAGTATTCGATTTTAAATCCATCTCTTTAACGATTTACTGTGATAGTGGTGGTTTTCGTTTATATATATATGCGTAAAAATAGATCCTGATATATATACGCCGGGGTTTATAGTAATAATTGTGTGAAACCGACGATAGTAAACCGGTTTAAATGAAGAGTGATCTATCTGGATCGGAAAGGCCTCTGAATCTCATCCCCGTTAGCTCAGGAAAAAAACAAACAAACAAGAAATCTTCGCCTTTAATTGATACATTATTCGATATAAATTTCGTTTTCATGACGCATTTGATTTTTTTAGGCTTCATCCTGTTTTAACAATGCATGTTGGCTATTAACTTGCTGGAAAGGTTTGTTTATGGTGCGAGTCTGTGGGTTTTTGCAGTGTTTAGAGTCCAGCTAATCAAGGTCTTCAGGATTACTAGAAACTTCCAAGCAGGTGTGATTTGGAGCTGGTTGGAGCTAAACTCTGCAGAGCTATGGTCCTCCAGGAATTGAGTTTGAGATCACTGTTGAGACCACTGTTGCTATTATCCTCGCTTGTTTCTTCACAATACCTGCAGAACTTCTGATGATTCGGCTGTGCAGGTTCGGCTGGCGGCTGGCATAGAACATGGGCGGGTATATGCAAATGTTGGGGGCGTAACTATTAGTGATCCCGACTGTAACGTCACAGTCGGTGTTATGTTCTGATTCGCCTGTTTTTCAGTGGTCTTTTGCATGCACACGATTTACATAAGGAGCAAACAATGGTGTTTGAGGCTCACGGTATGCCATTTCCATGTACAGATCTGTTATTATTCAACTATGCCAAGGTAAATACAGTTTTCCATTCTATGGCACCTTTAAATAGTCAGAAAATGAAGTAAATACCCATAGAACAGGAGGTTGCAGTTTGAGGTTAAGGCAGAAAAATGGCAATAAAATCAAACTGAAAGGGAGGGTCTTGCTGACAAGTGATAAATGGTAAAATAGAGAGAATGAAACTCAGGGGGTCTGGTAGGAGGGATGTTAGCTGAGAGCAAACAATTCTCTTAGCTTCAACCTAACCTCTAACACGTTTTTTCATCACTGTGATGTGCTTCATTTTTTTGTTGGATTTTCCCAAGGTAGAGTTTGTTTGTTTATTATTTAACACCATGCCAGATATCATGGCTCTATTTGTGGTGAGAAAAAAATTAAAATATAGACTTTTTCTGAGGTTTTTAAAATTGACCTTACATTAAAAACAAACAAACAAAAAAAACACTAACTTAAGGTAAAAGTGAATCTCAAATTTGTAAAGCACTTGTCCAGGTCGTATACCACTCAAATCAATTGGAAAAAAAACAAAACAAGATATTATATTTTGTACTCCGAAAAAGCCTACTTTTAGTTTACTATTTTTTTTTGCATTTTGTCATGCACGACAAGTGCATTTTAACCCCAAACTGTCAATGTTGTAATACATTCAGACAATTTCCTTCAAATTACTATAATACAATGATTTATTAAAAATTATAATATCACCATAAAGGCAGTACAACAAATACTATAATAATTTATGTATACATCTGACAAATCATTTTTCTATTTTCATTTTAAGGAATAAAAATGATACAATCTTGCATTACAACAATAACAATAAGGAAATTGTGCTTATGTCAAAAAATATTTTCACAATTATCAAAATGGTCCTATAGAGACAAATATGACCAGGGCATGTGTTAGACAAGTTTTGAGAGGTTCACCCATATTTTATGCTCATCCAGTGCGTGAACACCAGGAAGTCAGTATCTGTATCATAATCATGTGATGTGTGATATTCTCTCAAGCTAGACGACAGAAAGAGCTTTTCTGTCTGGATGAGAGACAATCACATGGGGCGATGAGAGAAGAGGTGTGGTGTGGGAGAAGAAAGCAAGCTGACTTACTCTCACAGGCGCACATGTGACCACAGGGCTGGAAAAGCACAGCTGCCTTTTTATCAGAGCAAACCACACACTCCTCAATCTGTGAATGAGAAAAAGACGTTTTCACTAGGGCACGTGAGAATATATGCATGCCCAATGAAACTAGTAAGGTGGGTTTCTGTACCTTGGTTCTGGACTGGACCTGTTCCTTACAAATGAGGCACTTCTTGACACGAGGCGAGCAGAGAGAGCAGGTAGCGATATGACCACAGGGGCCAAAAAGCGTGTCCCTTTTCAAATCCGAGCACACCATGCATTCTTCAAGAGTCTCATTATTACTGTTTAGAGACGGGCTACGGGAGCCAACCTGCCCACTGAGGACAAGAGAGGAAGAGGGAGAGAGAACAAAAACATTGAGACAAAGAGAAATAAAATTAAAGGGTGAATAGCAAAATTAATAAACAGCAGGAAATTTCAAATGTCTGAACTGCAAGCTTCAATAGATGCCCTACTGTTTGGGCAGATGTGCATACCTAGTCTTCTCTTTGTGGCATTTAGCAAGGGCCTTGCAGAGGCTGGGGTCAGGGCACAGGTCCAGAGGAGACTGGCCCTTCTTGTTACGGATGGTGAGGTCAGCTCCATTGGCCGCCAGGAAGCAAGCAATAGAAGCTGCACTCTTCTTCTCAGCCCCTTGGGTGCCCAATCCCATAATTAACTGTGAAGATTCACCACAAACAAAGTCAAATACAGCAGATTAATACAGATTATCTATGAAAGTCACAATCACCCATGTTGAAGTTTAATTAATTATGCAATTATGCCATTAAAATAAGAACAGTGCAGCATATATATATATATATATTCCATTAATTCCATCGAGAGAATTCCATCTTCTGTATATCTATTTATAAGGCATATGAGAATACAAACTAACTTACTTAAAGGTCCCCTGAAATGCTTAGAAACACGCAGCGTTACTCTGTGTGTTGACGTCATTTTAACTGAAACAGGAAGACAGGGCGGGACATATCAAGCAGCCCCTCCCCTTTTTAAAATAGCCAATAGCGTTCGTTTATATCACAGCTTGGTTTTTCCTCAATGGAAAGCATATTTACACTGTTTGAATCGTTCCCTGTCCACTATATAGTGCACTACGTGCCATGAGAAGCTGAAGTACGATGTGACGTCAAAAAAATCGTTGAGCCGTTTTGGCGGAAGTGACGAACTGCAAGCTTTGAATGCTTATATCTTCTAAATGCGAATTTTGTCACTGTTTTGGAGCACACTGCCTTATAGATAACCTTAAGACTAACATATTGATACTAACACTCAAAAGACTTTAATTTTGATTTCATGGGGACTTTAACTATATATATATATATATATAGGGCTAGTTAGAATAGTCCCTATAAGCAGACCACTACTAATTCTAATGATTTGTGCGTTTGATTTCTACTTAACAGACACTGTTTTCGTTTCATCACTGAATGAAAATATTTTGATCGAATCCTCAAGAGATTTATGCCCTTCCATTGAAATCCTATGCAACCAAAACTTTGATGCTTCGAAATGTTAAAGACATAGTAAACATAATCTGTATGAATTGAGCGGTTTAATCCAGGTCTTCTGAAGAGACATGATTGCTTTATATGATGAACGGATTTCATTTAGGCCTTTATTCACATAAATACACTGATCAATGCACATACATAGAGCTCATCAAATATGATACTACTTGCTTTACGTGCAACAACAGATCTACTTGGTTGCTTGCGAGACACGAGAGGACAAACCTTATTTGTTACCATGCACAGGCACATTTGAGCTCAAAAGCAATCATGTCTCTTCAGAAGACTTTGATTAAACAGCTCGAGTCATATGATTACATTTACTATGTCTTAAATTTTGGTTACCTGAATTTTTTTAATGGAGGGACAGAAAACTCATTTATGAATCTTCATTTGTGTTTAAGATGAATGAAAGTCTTATGGGTTTGGAACAACCCAGTAACGTAGTGATGTATGAAGCACTGCTCACGCATAAGTACCTTTCAATGGAGCTTTCTGTTGGTCAGGGTGGCGAATTTGCATGACCAACTTGAACACAAATGAAATCTGTGCAGGGAACTTTTTAGCCTTCATAAGAAACTACTGATTGCACAAATTCCTATTGAAATGCCTGGATTTCACCCGCAAAGCAGATACAGATAGTTTTTAATGGTGTTCTGGGTGTTTGAGAGTTTTTCCTGAGTTATCATTTGCAAGTAAAAAAAAATAAAAATCAAATCACTTAACTGAAATCTCTGTTAAGCAATAAGCAACATTAACAGTGAGGCTTGTCTTATTAAACATGACTAAAATAATCATTCATTGACTTTTGTGTAAAGAAACACAAGAGCCCCATTCATGTCCATGATGTAATGTTGGTATAACAGATTAATCTGGAGTGATGAAATGCTATAGACCATATTGAGCTAATGAAAGTGGGCAGATCTCGGCATACTGATCACTTCAGTGGAGTGTTTTAAATGGATGGGCCGACTCTCCATCTGCTGCATGTGGTAAGTGTGATGGCTTGATAGGGAGAGAGATTTGTCACACTGTTTGTGTTAATAAATGGCTGACTGCTGGCCTGGAAGCAGCCTCCTGTCACACAACGCTTGATTTACGACAGTCTTGGAGAGGCGATGATGTGAACTGGCAGGGCTAGGGTCAGGCGTAAGAAGAGCTACAAAGGCTGTAAAAGATAGGGTGCAAGGGACCGGCATCGTCAGTCTGTCTGGTGTCAGACGTTATGGTGAGAGTTTCTGACAGTTGATCCAGAGTACATTGATAGCATAATGTGTTAATGAAGATAAAGAAAGGCTGTGGGGATGTGAGGCCACACAAGTGCTGTGAAACACCTAAGAAACAATGGCACTGATGGAAGAATTCAAGCAGCTGCAGTGCAGAGAAAAACCTGCAGATTGGAAAAAGAAATATAATGGAACAAATAAGCCCTAATATTAATTAAATAGTATTACTAGCCTGATAATAATAATAATCATCATCATCATCTTGCTATCGACAAAGGCATCAGCCACAGGCGATATCTCTGACTATCGTCTATCGGCACAACCCTACTGGTCACATTTTTTTTGTCTGAAAACTTTAGTCACATTTTATTGTAAATGAGGGAGAAGTGCAACTGGTACATTGTGTTCTTGGGAGGGAAGTAGCTAACAATTAAATAATTTTCATTTCCAGATGAACTACCCATTTAAGGGCTAAAACCTACAGACAATAAACTATTCAATTTAACTTTATATGAGCTGAAAAGCTAGAAGAAGCTGGTGGTTGACAGTGTGAGACCAATCGCATCAAATTTAGCCACACCACGGCTAGCTTTGCTCACTGATGTTCTGTATGAAGTGTTCACTCTCAATACTGAGTCACATGTGGCATAATTATCCTGAGAACATGGTATTCATTGCATTTTAAATCGGTTCATAGGCTTGGTAATTTGATTGTAAATGTCTTGATTAGGCTGCTGTCTGCCAAAGCTGTCTTCTTTCTGCTTTCTCTCCTCCCACTCAATTTTCCACAAATATATGCAATCCCAAGAAAGGCGATGGGATAATCAGTGGAGAATGTCTCACCTGAAGGATTGTGTAGTATATAGGATGCTGGACTGCAGTGGAACTGTGGCTCATTGGGCCGGTTACTCATGTGACAGCAGGGAAATGGCTCTTAAAGCAGAGTACGATCTATCATTGTTAACACAGGGACAAGCCTGAGAAAAGCCCTTACAGTTGCAGAGCATCTACACTGTCTCAGTGTTTTACTAGTTACTTAGAGCTCTTTTTTGGGATCTGTGTCATTGTTTGACATAAACGTTCAGTTGTTTGGGTGGTGTGAAAGCGGTTTTGCAAATTCAGGAAATTGCAATCAAGGTCGCTTGAAAAGGTGGAATATGGTTAATGCTCCTGATCACACTTACGTCTCTGAGTAAATCATGTTTCATAAAATTATAATGCTCATTGCATGGAACGGTAGTTGGATGTTTCCTTTAGGATGCTTAAACTGCAGAGACGCACACAGCATGACAAAATATATCTGTAGGGTCCTATGATTTCCGTGACGCTAAAAGTGTGGAGAGAATCGCGGCATCAAATCATAAAAATGTACTTTACAGTACAACGTGGAATGCCAAAATTTGGCAAATTTTGGAAGAATAAATCAAAAGTAGGGCAGTACACTTAATAAAATCATGATATGGACTAGTGTCTGTGAATATTAAAGTGCAGAAAGACAATTTAAATATGAAGTCTGCACGTTCTGTGTGTCACAGGGCTCTAAAAATTTGATTTTTGGTAAACTTTTAATAAATTGTTAAATTGTATAAATTTCATTATTTCAATTAATTAGACATACCTTAGGCATTACTGAAATTTTTTAATTTAACCATTAAAATGAAATATAAAAAACTGAAAAACAACAGAATTGGACAAAAATAAAACCGTGTAAGCGCTTTTTTAATAAAACAAATGATCATTTAAACTAGTAAACTGTTTCTTGTTGATCAATCCAGTATTTGCGATTTGATCCCGCCACTTCTAATCAAGTACACTGCATTGAAAGTGTTTACTACATGACATTGTTAGCCTAAAGCTTTTATTGAGAACACTTGTACTGTTTATATCCTTCTCTGTACATACTGTGTTTTTGGAGGGCTCCCAGGGCTCCACTTTGGTGACGTCCTGCATGTCCTGAAGTTGGCGCAGCTGGGACAGAGTGTGGTGACGCAGGGCCTCGTGCAGTGGCGTGTCTCCGTCCTTGTCTTGCACGTCCAAATTTGCCTCAGCTCGCACCAAGAGCTGGACAGAAACAGAGGACGGAACTTAACCAGTGTGTTCTCAGCAGTGGTGGATTTAATGATGTTCACTGATGCAGATGAACAAGCTAACAATGACATCTAAAGCATGTGTCAAATTTCATCATGTATTTATATGAAAAAATAATAAGATAAAGTGTAATGTGTGAGACACAATAAGCACATTTGTTTGGTTATTACTTGAGAATCCTTCTCAATAGACTACGCCAATACAGATGCTTTGAAAAGAGGAGAGTTGCATTGCTCTTATATGACCACGAGATGGTGCTTTAGCTCCCACTGATTCCCCTTTTCCACCCCCGCTTCCCATACCTCTCCTGGCATAGTCCAGATTGCTCAGGACTAAATGAATTCAATTGGAGGGGATAAATCTGCAGAACTCCATGCATTTAAATCTTTAGCTGGAGCACTTAGCTACATTGCTTTATCAATGCGTTTGTGTTGAGTAGGAAGCCAGAACACTAGGTGAGGGGCGTAGATGTCAAAAAAAAAAAAACGGGAAGACAGAACCACTTACTCGCACTATCTGGGTGTGCTGACGTTCTACAGCAAGGTGCAGTGCCGTCTGCTGGTTAACGTTCTGTATGTCCAAATTGGCATTTCCCTATGGAAAGAGCAACACAGAGAAAGAATAAATGCTTTCAACTTTAGCCACTGTGATATTTACATTTTCATAGATACATGATATAATGTCTTACAAAGGAACACAAAAAAGTGATTGTGGTTATTTATTTACTTATCACAAACATTTTTTTTTTTTAACTGAAGTTCAGTTAAGTCAGTGCAATGTCTCTCCTCAACTACTGAAGATACATCGCTGCTCATGAGCATGCCTTCTAGCCCCATAGGTTGTGTTAGAAAATGTGAGCTAATGGTGATTTGTATTCAGATATTCCCTGACTGAAACCCCATAGCAACATCTCTCTGCACTACTGCAGTGCAGCTCTACTGTGGTTCGTAGGCTGAGGCTTAAGTCGCTGATGTGAACCTTTTCTTTGTCTCTCCCTCTCTTCCGTCATGGCAGGTAATTGACAAAGGGCTGCCCTGAGCCAGCGCAGCATTCTCATAACTCTGCTGGAATGTTGCAATAACGTTGTTACTGTGCCGCGACATAACGCTGAGCAACAGTGTCATGCTGTACTGTGGTGTGTAAAGGTAAGGCACTGAACCAGTTTGGCCAAATTCGCACATGCAGAACAGAAGAATCCTGCATGTTTAAAACAGCTCAGCTCGAGACCACTGTGTTCTTGCAATGCATTGCATCCTATTTGCATTGAATTAAACTAGCCCCGCCCAACAGGTAGTTAAAGTGGAATGACAGGAAATGCCACTTCCTAAAATCCAAATGTGAATTCCCCTTCAAAATTCAATAGGCATTCTTTATTCAGTTTTCAATTATGCAAAGCTCTGCTATCAACGTTATATATATAATATTTTGTTTTAAAGGGTTATCTACATGAAATATCCCCAAAAAACATTCTATTTTCTTCATTAAGAGTCATTGTGACTGTACAGTGCACCTAGTACAATGAGAGCTGGGTTACTTGCTCAGCTCTTCTGGGTGCCTAATGACATAAACTGCACCAATTATCCACCTGAATTATTATCTGCACAGGCACTTGATTCTTTCACCCTTCTAGTGGACTGAATAACCTGCTGGAGTACAGGGTCTCCAGGACGGGCCCTTCTATGGTGCAATGTGTGAGTGTGCATGTTAGAACTGCTGACCTGGTGGACTAGGAGCTCTGCCACCTCCACGTGGTTGTTGAGGGCAGCCAGGTGAAGCGAGGTGTAACCATCATCCTTTTTCTCATCCACTATCCATGGTCGTGGCAGTTTGGATAGCAGCACACGCATGGCACTGCAAAACAAAGACGAGAATACAAATTTCAGCAACTGAAAAGATGAACTAACAAACATTTAATAAGTGAGCAGGCTTTTAAAACATTGGTAAGGCTATGAAAGTCACATGAAGGGTACTGAACTCAAGGAATCAAGGAAGTAACAGAAACACTAGAGTACTAAATAAGGGTAACAAGAGGTAATAGAGCAATAAAGGGTAATAGAGCACTTGAACAATAACAAAACATTATTATGAGGAAGAATATCATCAGAATTGACAGTTCGCAAAGAGCTTGTTTGACAGGCGATCTGATCAATCATAGCGCAGAATCCACCATACTGCCCGACAAACAAATCAGAGAGGAGAGTAGATTACCTTCGGTGGACTTAAAAATTGTGTGTATTGACGTCTTTCCGCGGTTGCAATAAAATACGTTATGATGCTCATTCATGTTTATTTCATGCTTTAAGTAAATATGAAAAGATGATTGGTTCACGTGTGCCATTTGAACTGAGGCAATACAGCGATCTGTTACGACACATTAAAGAGCCACAAAACGGTATTTATTGTTTGAATTTCAAAAAAAATAAAATAATAATAAATAAAAAAAAAAAGAATGTTAAAGCTGAGATCTGGTGTGTAGTGTGAGAGCACATGGCTTGTCGGACATAGCAACAGTAACTAAGGAGGGCGGGGTTTTGCGAAGGGTCAATTGTATCTGGTGATAGGCACAAGTGCTTGGGAACAAGTACACAAGTGACAGTAATGATCTATCGTGAAATCAAAAGAGCATGGCTATTAAAAACATTTGATCTACAAAGCTGAACGCTGACTTAATGTCTACAAAAAAAAATACAGTATATTGATCAATCTGCTACATACTGGCTGTTTTATCTGTCCAGTACTTTGAGTAGCCAAAATGAACATTTAAGTAAATGCATATGAATGTAAGCATGTATAAAACAGATAAAATGAAGACCACAGAGCCCTAGTGACATAAAAAGGGCCTTTGGAACAGCCACTACAGAGGCCATGCCACCCATTCAAACCCTAGGAAAACTGACATATCCAAGCAATCTCATCAGGTCATGAAGAATCAAGGAAATGTCACTTTATGCAGTGCTCATCTGGTTATTTATTCACTGTGCTCAAGAAGAAATGCAGGGCTTGTATTCTCAAAAGTCTTTGAGTGTTAAGGGTGTTAAAGTATCACTGGTAAGATAAGCAGAAATAAATGAGGATGCATCTAAAGGACGAGAAAAAAAAAGAAATTGATGAATGCAATTTCAGAGATGAGATGGATTTGTGGAAGCCTCTGAAGTGCTGCCTTTTGCTGCAGGGTGGATTCTGGTAAACCCAAAGTCTCTAGTTACTTAGGTAGTGCGGAGAGAGAGCATCAGCTCAGTACACATTTGGAGCACTGTGCAGCAAAGCAGCTGTACTGCAGTGCACACGGCATGCACACACGCACAGCCCAGTTACATCTTTACACCTGCAATGCTCATGAAGGCTTGAAGTTTGTGGATATGCCCCTTAAATTATGTACAACTGATGCATAAGTTCAAGAAAATGTGATCATCAACAGAGTGAAGAAATTTAAAATGATCACACAAAGAATACCAAGGTTTCGATATATCCTGCAACACCCATGAACTTCTTGGCACAGATATCCCGCTCAAAAAAGTAGTAGCCAATATAGAAAATGGTCTGCCACTGGTGCATTCTTGTATTTGCAAGAATGCGATGGATCAGTGGCAGTAACGCGCTGGCATTGTGAGTGGCAAGCCTTTCCAGATGAGGCGTAGATTGACAGGCTGCCTGCCATGGTGGTGGAAATGGGCAGGCATTAATATTAATGCAGCTCGCTGGCACTACTGCATTGCAGTCAACTTTTTTCGTTGAGGAGGAGTTCAAAGACCACTAAAAATATGCAGTCTGTGGCACAAACCTCTTGCAATTCCTTCCTGGAAATTATTTGTTCCACTGTGAGCAAAGGGAAACTGAGATGATGAATGGTTTGTTATTAATGGCAAATCTTTATAGGGTCTTGATAATCGACTTGACGTAGGTAACGTCTCCATGTAAGAGGTGAAGAACAAGGCTCAGAAGAAGCAATGAGGCTAAAGTAGCTGTATGAACATGGAGGCAAATGTAAAAGTGAAAGAGAGGAAAAGGCAGGCGGGAGAGGTAAGGTGAAGGAGAAGCACGATGGAACTGGGTCACCCTGTGAGATGCAAAGATCCCTCAGGAGCATGCAGACGAGGCCTGTCGTCTCTTGTAGCCACATGGTAATTTGTCATAGGCCTGAAGCTCACTGTTACTAGGAAGGAAAGGGCGAACACTACCTTACAGTAGCACAAGAGGAGTAGAGTTAAGGATGCATGAATTGATATAAATGACATTTTTAACAACTACAATCACAGTAGTATATTGACTGATTTGTTAAACTTCCAACCTTGTAAGCATGTAATAATTGTTTAAATAGCCCGGTGTAAACATTAATATGAAAGTCAGTAACAAATCACACAAACTAAAGTAGATTGCAGAAATATAAAAACAAATCTGTTGCTTTACCACACTACTTTAGGTAATTCAAAGTCACTGTAATAAACATATGTAAACATGTGGACTGCACTAAACACTGTCTGTTAACTTTAGACTAGTGTTTCTCCTTTTGTGGGTTTCATGCTGTCCGCTAAGGCATAGGACACACAGAGGCTTTCCTCCTCACCAACGACATTAAACACCGTGTCTACACCGGACGCGAGCGGCAAAATAAAGTAGAACCATTATAATCAGTGAGGCTGTGTACACTGGATGCGGCGCGACTTTAAACTGATGCCTTGTTCTATTTATGACGTACTGACACAAAGTTAAAATGATTTGCAACGGTTGCTTTGTCACGTCCAGTGTAGGGTTGTGACTGAGGAAATTTTCTCGTCATATTTTATGCATTTAGCTTTTAAATGACCAGCACCTGCCTAGGTCTGTGCAACTTCATCTATGGCTTTTCTATTCCCTTTCGCAAACCAATCCATCTCCCATTCTAAGTTACGTCCTTTGGTCTCGCCGTACTTTGATGTCATACACCGATCGATCTTCAAGTGGAACACACCTCGTCACTCTCGCGTGTCACGTGACCGAGTGTAATCGCAGCCTCTGCGATTGAAAAATCGTGTTTTCTCATATCGCGATATTATCGCAAATGCGATTAATCGTTCAGCCCTAAGTTAAGCGCTCCAATCTTTTCAATGTAGCAAAGAGTGAAGCAACTATATGATAGGCCTGGATAAGATGAACCAGTCAACTCTGGGAACACTGGAATAAGCACCACCTTGCACGATCAAGACTTCAAGACTGTAAAGTTGAGAAGTTAGATAGCATGGTGTTCTTGGCATAGACAATGGGTGAGAAAACTGACACTTTAAGCTCATAAAAATGAGCACTCCACACACATAAAAATGGAGTGTGGCTGTACAAGTGGAGTGATACCTTTTTCCTTATCTTTATGTAAGCCATACCAAACATGATTATAATTAATAGCCCAATGCGTATAATAATGCCAATGGACCTTGCTTGAAAGAGTAAACAGAACGAACAATGGCTGAAAGAGAGACTGAGTAATTGAAACAATTAAGAAGTGAAGTGACATGACATGTGGCCAAGTATGGTGACCCGTACTTGGAATTAGTGCTCTGCATTTAACCCATCCAAAT
>NW_015626034.1:88039-104465 GCF_001515625.1 Sinocyclocheilus rhinocerous | reverse complement strand
ATTTATTTTCTTTTTCTGCTGATGGCCCACGCTCGACTTGAAGCAGCTCTGCTTTGACCGATGGGTGTGTGTCATGCGAGAGCTGCGAGAGCTATAAGAGAGTGCGGACGTCTCCTTATGCTTTCTCTCGCCGTACTTTGATGTATCGATCTTCTCGATCTTCAAGTCAAACACACCTCTTTACTCTCGCGTGTCACGTGTAATCGCAGCCTCTGCGATTGAAAAATCGTGTTTTCTCATATCGCGATATTATCGCAAATGCGATTAATCGTTCAGCCCTAAGTTAAGCGCTCCAATCTTTTCAATGTAGCAAAGAGTGAAGCAACTATATGATAGGCCTGGATAAGATGAACCAGTCAACTCTGGGAACACTGGAATAAGCACCACCTTGCACGATCAAGACTTCAAGACTGTAAAGTTGAGAAGTTAGATAGCATGGTGTTCTTGGCATAGACAATGGGTGAGAAAACTGACACTTTAAGCTCATAAAAATGAGCACTCCACACACATAAAAATGGAGTGTGGCTGTACAAGTGGAGTGATACCAACCTTTGAGTTACGAGTCCGACTCTCTAACCATTAGGCCACGACTTCCCCAGAACAATCAAGACGGAAAGTGGA
The DNA here is from genome assembly GCF_001515625.1 of Sinocyclocheilus rhinocerous. Classification (NCBI taxonomy): domain Eukaryota; kingdom Metazoa; phylum Chordata; class Actinopteri; order Cypriniformes; family Cyprinidae; genus Sinocyclocheilus; species Sinocyclocheilus rhinocerous. The sequence continues at coordinate 103,844 of NW_015626034.1, read as the reverse complement.
TCTGCATTCCAGAGTGAAGAAGTGTTTGTTATTAAGTTCAGCTTGCATAATGCTTTCTCTAAAGTGACTTTCTGGCAACTTTGTCTTTATTGGACATATGGTTGTGAACTTGTGATAAAATCCATTAGCATTAAAAGTGTGGTCAAACACTGAATTTTTACATTGGTTGTAACTGAAGAGTCTGATATAGTAAAAGATTTTCTGAAAATGTGAGGAAGAAGGTATTGCAGAACACATTACAAACTTTTATTTGCTTAATTTTACAGGTATGTCTGTCTCGCGCGAATTATCTGCATCGACGAGAGACCCATCGGCACAGTAATATCAGTGACCTAATTACCTGTACTGTTTCTAGAGGCATATTGATAAAAAACACCCCAAAAACTTCCAAATCCAAAATATTGCTGCACTCACATGGCAACAAATAATGTGATTTGCATGCTACAAGAATAAAGAAACAAAAGAAACATGGTATTTAGAACACAAAATCCATATTTCACATAGACTATGCATGGTATACAGGTGTTATGTATCAAAAAACATTAAATGGAAATACCTCCAGGGATCTAAAAAGCATAATAAAGGGAAAATGGCATTTGACAGAGTTAACATTGACAATTTTCTTCTTTGTGTAGTGAAGGAAAATTCTTCGATTGGTAGCTGACTCACTTAGGGGAGTGGTAGACATCACTGCTATAAATCTTAGGCTTTAAATCACTCCAACCCCAAACTGTTTACTCGAGGTGGGTAAATTCAATCCACCAATGTAGCTCAGCTGGTGTCTAAGCTCTTCAGAAACAAGCAGCAAAGAAACACTAAACTAACAAGCCAGCAGACAGATGTCTAATAAGCATGTATTAAGGAGTGGTGTCTACACTACAGTTCGGTGTACTTTAAGTTAGATTCCCATTAACAGCAGTATGATGCATTGCTGACAGGTTGATTTAATGATCTGCATTGGGGTTCTATTTACTGCTTGCTCAAGTATTACGGTCACAAAATGCATTTAAAATAACTATAGGTCTTGCCAAGTAAAGAGCATTAATGTTGTAGTCTAGGAGTCTGACCAATATCTTGTAATCTAAGAGTCTGACCAAAATCTTATATTATGCTATAAATTATTTTGGTAACATTTTATTTTAAGGAGCAATTCTTAATATTAACTAGTTGCTTATTAGCATACATATTACTAGCATATTGGCTGTTTATTAGTACTTACAAAGCACATATTAATGCCTTTTTCTGGCATGACCATATTCTAGATCCCTTAATACTTAAACTTGATGACTACCTTACTATTAATAAGCAGCAAATTAGGAGTTTATTGAGGGAAGGCTCTTAGTTAATAGTGAATATGATCCCTATCTAAAGTGTTAACTTTTTTTTTTTAATTACAGGAACTGTATTTAGCATGACACGGTTAATTTTAATTGACATTTTTGCATTATATAACCATGACTTAAAAAATGAATGGAACTTCATATCATTTGATTTTTGGCACTTATCTGTATCTTAAGTTATTTCCTGCATTTGCCTTTCAACCAAAAAAAAAAAAAATTTACATATATATATCATCTGTTGTGTGCCGGCCGGAATACACAGAACAAAGCCGCTGAAAACTGCAACAATTTACTGTTGCCTCTAACAACATTCACGGTATTACAGCCATGCCAAATGTACAGTAAATAATTCACACTTAAGTGCAAAGTAGCTGTAACGAATTTACTCAAATAAAATCAAGAAAATAACTGAATGAAATTTTTTTTTAAAAATATATAAAATTTAAAATAAGAAAACAAATATAACAAATGCCATGGCAATAATTAAATTATATATATACATATATATATACATATATACATTATATATACATATATACATTATGCTAGCTGAATCATGAGGCCATCACTGCTCAACTTCTCCATCATTCACTTACCTGTCAGTTTGAGTTAAGTAGATACAGTGACCTCCCAGTGACCATATGGGTTTCTATGGAAACCATTTATGAATTATTCAGCGCTTGAGAATGGGTCAGTTATTAACATGGGTTAGTATGCAAACTATAAATATTACTGATGCACTGAACAGAAGTCTTTTCGATTTGTGCTCCAATACATGTTGATTCATTAATGGGGGGAATTAGAAGTGATTGGAAGTCAACTGAATATCTATTGAAATCTTGAGTCAATTCTAGGATCATTAAAAGATTAGGGTTGTAACGATATACCGGTATGACGGTTTATCATGGTTTGAACGTGCACGGTTATCATACCGTAAACATTTTCATAGATTTTATTAATATTTTAAAGTTTAGTTTTTATGTTTAGAAGTTCTGTTTATTTTAATTTTAGCTAAATGTTTAATAATTTTGTGTGTTGTTTTTGTAATTTCAGTATTTTTTAATATATGTCTACATAGTTTTTCTTTATTTTTATTTTAGTTTCAGTACATAAATTTGGTTTGGCAACTAGCTGAAATTTTTGTTTTATTTCCACTAACAAAACTGATTTTTAATGGATTTAATTTTACCGCCAATTTTATATTAACATAACTATATTAACCCTCAGGCAGTTTTGAGATATGGGGCCCGTTCTTCGTAGTCGCTGATTACATCCGAGATGAAATGTCACATCCAAGATGATATCATCGCGTTAATCAGGATCTGGCTAATTCGGTTCTTCGAACGCACCTGTTGTTGATGATTAGTATGGCTGGATTGAGTTATCTGAGATAATTGCGCGTTCATGGGTTGGTTTAAAAGGGGTTATGTATCGATACTCGAAACCACGATCAGCAATGCAGCGATTGGCTGGCGGCAAGACAGCAACGTAATGACATCATAGAATTAAAAAAGACACCTAATGAAAAACTTGACAAATTTCTGGACTTTTATAACGAAACAGCCAAGCGAACAAAACTACATAAATGTTATAATAGATAAATGAAATGTGCACTGTTTTTATTTTATTTAAATTTTTTACATGATTCCCAATTATTTATATTCACGATTTCTAATATTTGTACAGGCTTTACATTTTAATTTCAATGTAGTAATTAGCAATTCCTAGTTTTATTTGAGAAAAACCATTGTCAAATACAATCTGAAGCTCAAAGGTCCGCTACAACCCATCAAAATAAACGTTCGATTTAATTTGAAATTATGACAGAAATACATTAGCATTTATATACTTCAAAGTTATAATAACAACAGTAATACTATTCTTTATAATAAAATTATTTATTTCAACATTGTTTTCAAGGAATATCATGTTTGTCCATGTTTTAACTTTGCCAAAACTAAAAGGAGTTGTAAATTTTCATTTGATAACATTTTAAAACATTCAAATGTTCAAGTGTGATATAGATATACATAAGGTGTACAGCTTTGTTTATTTAATTTTTTTTATTATTTATTAATTTTTTCAGAAGGGAGACTTCAATACTTGCATTAAAATGGTTTCAAGTTTGTTGTAATAAAGGATTTGTTCACTCAAATAACTTGTTCTTTTAAGAGTCATTGTTACTGATAAGAATTATTGTTTAATATATACCGTGATAACCGCGATATTTTCTGAGACGATTATCATACCGTGAAAATCTCATACCGTTACAACCCTATAAAAGATCAATCCTTTTTGAACAGGGATAGAAACTACTAATAGAAATAAAACCGTTCTTAAAGCAATGGCAGCTAAAAAGCAATCATAAAAAATAAAAATCAGATTTAAATGCTATAAAGTATCATTAATTACTCTATTGCTTCACTTACTTTCTATACCCACCTCCCTTACTGCTACTCATGATATCATCCACAGTCATGTCTCCTACCATTATGACACCAACTACGACAACTATTGGCTCAGAATAATGACTTGGCCAACCCCCAGAACAAGAACAAGTGGTTTGATTGGGCAAAAGGCAGGTTGGCTTGTGTCAGTTTGTCCTTGGATAGTCTGGCTTGATTGATTACAGTCCTTTACCCCAGTGGAGGTGGACATATGCATGTGGGGGAAAGGTTGAAATGTGCATTGTCCAAATAGTTTTCCATTTTTGGTTGCAATGACACCAGCAGATCGTTCTGTAGGTGATTTGTGGAAAAGTGGAATATAAAGATTTAGACATTTTGAAATCCATCCAGACAATTTACGTTATTAATATGGCACAGCTAGCCACCACTCCTGTCTTACTAACATAAAAAACTACACAGTGAAGTCACTGTTTCTTGTCTATTAACCACACGCTTGTTTCAAACTACCTTTTCTTTGTTTACACACATGACACAACCATGCAAAGACGCATGACATGAAACTGACATTTCCTGGAAGATCAGACCAGCTCATGTTACAAATCTTTACTTTAAGCTTAATGTTGTAAATTGAGGCAAGGGGTCACTTTTGAACACTTTTTTGAACACTTATTTTTGGCCTTTTGGGACTTTATTGGATATGACAGTGAGAGAGTGGAAAGGAAACGAAGTAGGAGAGAAAAAGGGAGACACGATCAACAAGGACCATGAACGAGATTCAAACTTCGGTTGGATGAAGCGCAGCCATACTTTCAGAGTAGTGCCATTGAGGCTATTGGCTCAGACAGATTTTTTTTTTTACTTGTTCAGTAATTGATGTTTGTTAATTTTACCCTAAAAATCTTACCTTTCTGAAAACAAATTTTAAAAAAAACACACACTGGTATGGGACTGTTGTGCAATGTTCTCAGGTATTCCAAGTACTCATCAATTAGAATCGCCAATTAAAATATTTACACCTATGCCCGCAATTTTAAATAAAAATGGCTTCCAAACCAGTGAGCTGGATCGAATAGTGCTCATATTGTTGGGTGTCTCTACTGTTGCGTATTACAGTACGCGTGTAGGGGGGTTTGGAGCTGAGGTGAGAGATCAGAGGAGAGCAGTGGTACAGCCGCAGTGGGGCTGAGTGGAACAATGGCCAAGAGCTGAGAGACCGCCTGCCACAGGCTTCCCCCGACAGCACTCAGTTCGGCCCTTCATAAATCACTTTTATGCTGTCTGCCGCTCAGCAGCTTTACCCGCTCCATGATGGAATGCTTAAAGGGCTGAGGATCAGGGGAGAGACAGAAATAGACCAAGAAAAAAACAGGGTGGAGGATCTAGTGTTATAATCAAGTACACTGAATATGGAGGGTGTGTTTAGGGTGTTTTTCATCCTGAAAGAACAAAACCAAATGTCTTGATTCATCCGCCTACCTTAAAGTTGCTGTACAACGCCAATTAAGAAATCAAATCTCGCTTTCTAGACAGGTCTGTTGTATGTAATCAATCCCATCTAGACTTAAAAGCTGCGCCAAAACTAATCAGACAAATAACATTAAAAAAGTCATTTGTCTTTTAGCGCAGACCCCAAGGCCCACAGTAATTAAAACCCCTGCTTAACTCGATACTTATTACCATTCCGTCAGTCAGGTGCTGGTGTGATTGATGAGATCTCCTGTTACAGGGGTACCCAAACTCAGCACTTCCGGGACAACTTTCAAAACTACAGAGAATTACCCACCGGTGGTACACCCGGTCAAAGCACTAACTGTCAGAGTGAAGCTGAGTCAAAGTTCTCAGATTGTGTCTGGAAATCTTAGCTGTGCAACATTTGCAGTGAACTGTAGCAAAATGTTACACATTACAGTATGGCTTTATATATAAAAAAAATGAGATAAACGTTCATGTGAGATTTGTTCAATCATTAAAAAATGTAAATTTTTGCAACTTAAACATTAATCCAGGAGGTTGAACCAGGACCCTTTGTGATTGACACAGCTTCAATAGCTTTTTTCCAACTTGTTTTAAACTGCAGAAGAGAAGTAAAATACAATTAAGTCATTCATTATTGGCCCTGCTTTCTCTGATCAATAACCGGCGCAACTAAACATTCACAATTTATGACCTAAAGGAGGAAATTAGACTGTGCATTTGTATGGTATATGCACGGAACACTTTCTCTATAGTAGAGTGAGTGGAATTTAACTCAAGAGACTACTGACATGAAAAAAAAGGGCTGACCGGACCAATAGATCCCCTCACTGATGGAGACGTTAAGCCCAGGTATTCATCCTGATGAGAGCCTCCATTCACATCACGTGCATTAAAATAATATCTGTCACTGCAAAGCTTGTCAAAGTCTCACTCTCATTTGAAGCAAAAACACCCATTTTTTTTTCATTTTGAAGAGAGATGGCTTTCTCTGAAGATTAATTTGATAAGGTCTCAGGTGTTGGGGTGATGTTTTTCAATTTTCTTGAATGAGTGGTTCACTGACTGCTAGTTTTTGCAGCCCCATGTGTCTTTTTTAAGGTGCTGTTTGGCTAAGGGTTGGGCCTCAAGCTGATGCATTACTCAAAGTGCATTACACCTGGCAAATAGTCAATTTTCGTAATGCCCATAAATACAGAGAGCATTTGAATGCCAATACGTTAGACTGTGGACACATTAATTGAATTGTACTTCACAATAATAAAATATTCTTGCAAGCATTACACAATCTTAAGGATTTTACATCTTTTCCAGAGATGTTTTTTTTAGTAATCTAATGCAAGTTAGAAACCTATTTTTATAATCCTCAAAGGTTTGCCCAATACTGCCGCGAGCTACAAAAGGTGGGAGAGGAGAAGCCTCAGGACAACTACCAACTAGAGATTTACATTATTTAACAGAGACATTACATTAAACGATGTGAAAACATTACTTTGAGAGATTAGATAGTGCCTTGAGCGCTGTAATTATCTCCGTGTGGTGGTGGGCGGACTGCAGAGGTAGCATTGTTACTGCAGGTAGAGAAGACGCAGCAGTGGAGGACAAAGCAGTGAGATGACAGAGGACATTGCTGGCTAAAACCAGCTCTCCACACTGAATGACGGGACCTCCTAATTAAATATTTCTGTGGTTGTGCCTCAGGAAGCCTGAACGCGGCTCTTGAAAATTAATGAAAAGCTCAAAAGGGAAGAACAAATCTTGAACCCCTGGGGAAATCCTGGCGTGTCCCAGAACCAAGATAAATCATATGCTCAATACGAGTTCGACAGCTTCATACAGATAGCTAAGCTAGTGTCCTTTGAAATACCGTAACAGGTTTGATCCAAATTGCACTCTAGTACTCTATAGACTTTTCATAAACCTTCAAGCACTATTCGCTCCCCCTCTTCTCTCACACGTAACTGCGTATGTTACTAAGTATAGTGACAAGGAGAGGCAAGATCTACCATATGCAGCATGTTCCAGCACTATTTAAAAGAGAACTGAGAGCAGGATGGGGGCTGTTTAGATGGAGAGTTGGAGTAGGGGGTGGAGAGGTTGGGTGTTAGAAAAGCAGGGGAGGGGAAACAAGTGAGGGAAATAAAAGTGGAACCATGAGAGACCACTTTATTTGGCGCTACTAAATATAACACAGCGAATAGCAGGCCGGCAAGCTGGTGCTGCGCTAGCACAAGCTACTTGCCTTGCTGGACACACAATCGATAGGTGGAACGCTGGATGGGAGACTTCCCAGTGCTTGTAGGGGGACAGCTGCCTTGGTGCAAGGAGGGGGGTTATTTTTTGCACTGGTTGACTAAATATGGTCACAGGGAGGTGAGCGAGATACCAAAGAGGAGCTGGTTCTAAAATGCTTCCCCTGCTAAAAAGTGCTAATGATTTAGCTTTCTGAGGAGCAACAGCTGGCTCCTTTTGTGGCTAGTGGCTTTTCGTTCACTTTCAAGAACACCAATGACGGGTCTCTGAAATCAGATGGGGCGATAAATGATAAGTCACCTCCAGTCACCTTAAGGTTTACCAAGAAAAGGTAAAACTGTTGACAACAATAAGTTATCTGCAAGCTTCAGATAAGCAACAATCTGCATACTTGACAGGCTGTTGATGTTCAAATTAAAATGGCTATTTATAAATTTGCTTATGAAGCACAAAAAATGGCATTACAGAAGGCAGCGGCTTGAGGGATAAAACTGTGATTTCAAATTATGTCGATCAGAAATAAACTAGCCAAGCACTAAAGCGCTAGAGAGATCTCGAGCAGTCATGCACATCTTCACAGAATTCACTGAGAAGGCACATGCTAGAGATGGGAGGGAGGAGGGGGTGAAAGTGCTGCAGTTTTTTCTGCCTGTTTTTAGAGCAGCAGCGACAGCTCCTCGTGTCAGCATGATGCCTATCCCTGCCTAAATGTAAGCTGTGAGTATGCTTTCTTCACCCGGCTCCACCCCTCCCGCTTTACCACTCTTGTTCCTTCTCCACAACACTCGTTCACTATCCCCCCACCCACACCCCCCTCTTCGTCAGAGAAGCTGAATCAGCGAGTCAGGCATGCGATGGCTGCAGCAGCTGGAGAACTCCGGAGGTCATTATGGCTCTTCACACACAGGAGAGAAGAAAGAGGGAGGAGCAGAGAGCAGAGGAAACTGAGCTGACAGGTAATATATGCTCCCTGTGCCTTCCTCCCTCCGGACGGGAGTTTGCCCCCCATGCCGGCTGGTCCGCACTGACGTCTCTGCTATTTTCTTCTTCGTTCCGGATGCACTGGGGGTTAAGCGCGTGGCCGGTCAGCCGCGGTGTGCGGTGTGGTCGCTTGGAGGGACTGGAATTTACAGCTCTGCAGCAGCATGATAAGAAAAACTACTTCTCTGGGAACACCTTGTGAAATAATGTAAGTGATTCCCCCCGCAAGGAAAACGGCAGGAATGTGTGAAACAGTCGAACAGACAGGTGTAGGTGGAACGGGGGGAAGTTGCTTTCATCTGTATGGTTTTGCTTGCTTGCTCGCTAGAATACTGTTTCCACCTCACTCGCTCGCTCTTGTACCCTACCTCACTCTCTCCGTGTCTCTTGCTTTTCCAGTGCTGGTCAGGCAGCAGGCTACTGCAGCACAGCACTCTCTGGTTCATTACCTCCTCTTGGCTGCAGCACAGTAGACATCTGAAAGACAGACTCCGACACTCAGTGTCCCTGAAACGTGCAGCTTTTATCTTGGCTCTTTCCACTCTGAGGCACTTTCAGATGGAATACAACTCTATCGGGATGGTTACACACTTTGCCAACACTAAATTTTTCCAGTGGCCAGCCGTAATTACTGGAGCCATGTTTGGTGTTTCAAGACAGCGGGGGGGACAGGTGTACGCTAGCCATGAAGGGACATTGGTGTCACAGTGGAACGCAAGTTTCAGGCCAGGTGGGGGGTGAATCGGATTGATGTAAAAACAGATGTGCTGGCATATTAATTCTCCAGGGAGGGCGGTTTGGTGGCTGCTGGATATGTGTGTCAGTGAGTGAACCCACAACACCCAGGGTAGTAACCCAGTTTCTTCTCTGTCTCTCTGCATGCTTTCCAATCACTAGGCAGGGGCAGGGCTGTAGTGCTGCAGTGCCATCTCCCCCTCTCAACACACTCATCCCTAAATCTTTACTAACACTGTGGCGCCACAAGAGTCCAGCCATACCTCGCCATCATATCTAACCCGTCAAGCACCACAAACTCATCCAGGATTTCCACCCCCTGCCCAGAATAGCTTGTCTAAGTGTCCTTCTGTTATGTTTCCACCCCTGCACCTCTCCTTTTGGCCTGGTATTGGACAGGCTCCTGAGAGGAGGGGGATGAGACAGGGCGGTGTTGACTTGTGGAATGTGTGGAGCTGGAGCAAAGATTCATTAGAGAGCTATTGAACATTTCATGCTGCCATGCAAACAGTTATTGATCTCTAGCACACAGCATTCAAGTTCTAGAGAAGCTTCTAGAATAAAAACACCCAGGTCAACTCTGGGGAAAAAAGGGAATATGGGGGGTTCGGAGGAAAAAAGAAGGGGTTAAAAAAAGAAGAAAAAATAAATGGGAGAGGAGAATCAGCACACACGTTACAAATCACTATTGCTGAGTGGGCATTAGCTCTTGCATGTGACCTCTGGCCTGGTCTGTGTGGCTAAAGCCCAAATCCTGCTCACAATAGCTTCCTGTTCCACTTGGATCAACCTCATTTTTGGACCTCAGCAACCAGTCTGACATACAACTGAGAATGTAGTTAAACAACGGACAAGCAGATGGAAAACGGGTGGAAAGGAGATGCATACCATGTTCAGGACACTGTTACATTAGAAATTAGTCTTTTTTTTTTTTCCTAAGGAGTCCTTTGAACTTTCATGGGCAACAAGAAATCCAGGCAACAAGGACAACGCAGGAACAACTTCCTCCATTTTTCAACAACATATTTTTACAGATTTCAGAAAGAGACTTTCTTTTTACCAAAAAAAAAAAAAACAACAGTATGGCACTGTTCTTTTCCAGATTCCCGACGGATACCCCACATTCTCTCAAGGACAGTCAAGGTCAACAGAAGATATAAAACTGAGTGAACCCCAATATGTGTAACGCATACAGGGAACACTGTTGGGATAAGGCAAAAGAAAAAAGCGTGAGCTAAAGAATCTGTGAAAGTCACCTTATGTATAATCCACTGCATTCTGCAGGATGGTAAAAAAAAAAAAAAAACTGATCTACCGACGTGATTAAATGCGTTTGGTTTAAATAAGGGCCATGTTAACCAAACATCATATCAGAGAAGGTAAGGAAACTCAGCTGTGTCTGGTGCTGCCTACTTGGTGTACATACTTCTTTATGTGCCCATATGAACATATGACAGCTATGGAATGTAAAGAAGTATGTATTCTTGGTCAGGTGCTGATCCTCAGTTTATAAAATGTGCCATAATTTTCTCTGCATCACTGAATATGGATACATGGAAACAGTGTCATGGATTTTGTAACTGGGGTGCAGAAACTTACTGCTGCAGTGGATTCTGAGAGAAGTTGCTGCTCTTTCGGTGACTTCACCAGCAATCCACACCGCCTCTCTCTAAATCAGCAATTTCCATGTTAGATAGTTCATTCTGATAGATTGACATGCTATAGTTTATTTCTGCAGGTAGACTAACATTAAAATAACGGGTTGTAGTGCCCACTTTCTTGGTGACAGAAAGAGTTCAGTCACTGCTACCTAAAAGATACAATAACGGCCCGAGACATCACCATAGGAACAAGAGCTCCTCTCATTATTGGAGAGTTTGCTCCATTCTAAGCTTTGAATTGTGGCCAGCTGCAACTAATATCCTGTTTCTGCAGGAGCGGCATGCACCAGAACCATTAATACCTTAATCTTTTTAAACTTGCCTAGAGAGGGTGAGTTTAGGACAATTTCACTTTTTTTGTCCCTTAAAAGTTAGATCTTGCTACAGGGAAGCTGCTGAGGTAACAGTTCCATAAAGGTGAGCAGAGCTTGGCTATTAAAAAGGAAGCTTCTCTCACATTGTGGGATAGTACCATTGTCTGTTTCACCCTGCCACCCGTTTCTGCCCCCATTGTTCATGTTTGCTAGGCTTGCCAAATGCTTTGCTGGACCACAGAGTAGTCAGATTAGAGTATGGAAAAGTGACAATGCAGGATCAGAGTTGGGTCTGCCTGTCAGCTGATTCCAATTGTCCTCTACAAAAGGTAAATGGAAGCCTTCAGAAGATGGCCTATTTTTCATTTTTGGTCTACTGGTGTGCAGAAAGAATCATTGTGAAAACAGTAGAATGAATGTATGTGTAGAACAAATGTATTATACACAATGCTTAACTTTTAAGCTGATCAACAGGTGATGAAAACGGTCGTGTGAGGGGACAAGGTAATACAGGACCGTTATACTTTTAGGGGTTTGAATGCTTACCTACACCGAAGCACCATGTCATATATCTAGAGGTAATATTTGATTTATGGTGATGACTAAGGTCAGAGCATCACTGCAATCCTCATTCACTCGTGCTACCGATCAAGAAAAATGTAAAGTACGCATTGTGTGCAAAGATACAGTAAGGGTTTTTGGTCATGACTGGAGCCTGGGAGAGCTTGTGGCCCATTTTTCTGAATGTCAGACACTCCCGTCTGTCCTCTGAAGGGCTGTGCTCTTTCCATTTTTGTGCACCGCTTGCTGTAGGGATCGCTCCTGTCAGTCGTGTGGCTGTGTTCCCTCTTTCTCGCCCTCAGACTGAGTGACACCCACAGCAGATGCTGACATTATCAAATGTTCAGCTGCTGTCCCTGGCTTTTGCCCTCTTATGGCCAGTGTATTTGGGGGCCGAACTTTGTCCAGAATGCCGCAAGCGAGTGTCTGTGTAGCACAGGGAGGGGGATCTGTGGTGTAAATAGCACTTTACTGACCCCACTTTAATAAGGGCCATATTGAGCAGCAATGACCCCTTGCTTACACTCTCAGCTGGCCACCTGCTAAGGAGCTAGAGGCTTTTTGGGTCCATCTTAGTTGATGGACAGTCGACTGCGTCTTACAAAACAACACGTGCTCACTGTGCGTCACTGAATTGTTTTGTGGAGTTGCTTCTGCCTCGGACTGTGACTGACATGTAGTACAAATATCTTTATTAGTCATTTCAACATTACCACATGAGCAGTCTCGAAGGAGCTCCCACCACACTCCCTTATTGGATTAAGTGGGCAAATTAACCCTACAATTTAGCCGAGTATGACTTAATCTTTTCAAAATTGAGAAAGTGACAACTACAAACAGCAGCACATGCTGACATCGCCCAAGTGACACTCTGCCCTCGGCAGGCTTAATCCATCAGATGCTGTAATTGCTTCAAGACTTGCGGACACTTGACTCGAGTGCACCACGATGGATTATCATCTTTTTCGCTGAGGACATTTCTCTTTTTTAACAAAGAGAAAGAAAACTTTTGGAGCGCACTGAAACATTTTTTGATAGTTAGAGAGAATCTGAAATCTGAAATGAGCCCGGGCAACATTTCATGTCATGTTTCACAAAGTTTTACTGCTTAAACAGGGTCAAATAAGCTCTTTTTAATCAGTCTCATTAACAGCAAACCACAATGCTTTGCTAAAGCTGGTAAAATGGAACCAAATCACCTCTTCAATGGATTTGGTCCCCTTCAACCAGCTGTAGCTATGCTTTGATGACAACATGAATGGTTTCTATCTTGCTTTTATTTAAAAATGTATTTATATCTTCATTAATTGACAAGTTTTTTTAAATAAATGTTATTACAAACGATTGTGACTGCCTTTTCTACAAGCTGAAAATATAACTTAATAGAAAAAAGTGGGTTAAGATATAAATGCATTAGTCACCATTTGAAAGCAGGCAAGGATACAAAGTTCTGAAAAGAAGGTAATGTGACGCAATGGGGTGTTAAATTGGGCTAAGACAGGTGACTGACATCCACAACTGAATATCTGAGTACACATGGAAATGGAGAGCAAAAGTAAGTTGAGGGAGAGGGGAGGAGAGCAGTTACAGCACAAGCTCACTGCGACATGCGGGAACGGTAGCCTGCGCGCCTCTCGGTAACCCTTCTCTGCCTGCATACAGGGGCGTGGAGATAAAAACCAGATGCTTCTAAGTATGGGGGGGTTGTACACACTAATCATACACAGAAAGAGTCCACCAATTATGGCCCCCTGGCAAACTGACGCAGCGCAGGCATGTGGTGTGAACCTCCCTCTCCTCTGCATCAGAGCAGCATCCTTCCTTCAGTCACATGGATCGCAACGCTGCATCATAATTTCACCCATAATTACGCTGATCTGCCACCATGTCATGCTGAACCTGTGCTGCACCTCCATTCATATCATGTATCAGTTTATATACAGAGATAGTTGGCATATCACATCCATGAATTTTTTTTTTCACATCAAGATTTTAGGTTAAAATGTACATGGTTTATGTTTTAACTGCTGTAACTGGTCACTATTTCTACTAAGATTTTCATTTTTTTATTAAAAAAAAAAATCTTTTAGCCTCTATTTAATGATTGTCCTGTGTGTAACAAATGAAATGAGCTCATAAAACGGTCAATGACAATTAAGTATATACAATAAGAAAAGGTGAATAAAAAAAAATCTAGTTTAAAATGTAAAATTCTTGTTTATTTTGGTTTTATGTTTTTAAAAACTGTTCTACCATTTCCAATAAAATGTTAAATTTAATGGTTAAATTTATTAAATTCTAAAAAAATGTTGCAGAACCAAGCAATAACATTATTCTTACACCTTGAATACTTGTGCGTGTACTTTTTTTAAACAAATATCATGAATGATTAATTTATATCAATTAATTAAAGTGATCTTGCTATGTCCAACTCATGCTTGAAATGGTAAAATAATATATATTTCTGCATAGTCACCATATAACATAAGAAAAAAAGTAGGTAGTAAAGCAGTTCCTTTTTTCCACTAAGAAATAATAGTATAATATTAAGCCTCAAACTACTTGGTTTCTTTGCAAGAATTTCATTTTCAGGCCTATGATCAGCTAAGAGCTAAAAGGAAAACATTAAACAAACAACAACAGTAAAATTACAATAATAATGTTTATGGCTTAATTTATTTTTATTTTGGTGGAAAACTGCAGGGAGACCTTAAAGCTTCTCTTTTGCTGACAACATTTATAAATGAGTGTCATTAAAAATTAGATGGTTGCAGCAAGTTGCGTTTTCAAATGGATTTTATAAGGGACCTAAACTCATAGCAACTGCAGAAATGGAAACATGCAGCACGTTAAACTGTATATTGACATAACTAAACTGCAGCCAGCATACAGTTAGAATTCATTAAAAAAAAATACTGGCTAATTGGTGAGAAACTAACATTTATCTAGCAGCTGTGTTATCCTTAGCATCTCAGCCAGGGTCAGAGTGCCAAACACCAAATAAAAATCAGTGTTGGTGAGTATTCATTATTCATTTTGGACTGGCTGGGATGCTAAGGGTATCCCCCACACCAGCTGCTACTGTAAATGGTGCCACTACCTCATGCAGTGCCTTCAGAATGCAATGCATAAAAAATATTTGCAATCACAGCATTTTTTTGTGAAGTTTGCTTAGCAATAAAGGGCCATTTCAAAATTTAATTGAATCTTTCCTACAGTCTCCCACCTCATATGGGTCATACTTCTCATGTTTGAAAATGTGGAAAGTGGTATAAATATGAAAGAAAAATCTCATTCCTGATTCTTTAAATAATGATTTTTGTTTTCATTGTGATAAGATCGAAACATCACCCAACCATTTTTGACTTGCGCACCTCCTAAAACTTTCAAAACGATTTTAAATTCAGAATTAAGACATGCTCATAGATGTGTATACAAGTCACTGTATGCATTTTTAATGGATTTTAAATCAATTAATATTTCCAGATTTAAAAAAAAATGTTATTGACCCAAAAACCTAATGTTTAATAATTATACAAGTATTACAAAAACATTTTAATATTAATGTTTTAATTTATATTGCAGTCACACTGAAATTCCAATAAAAACGCATTGAAATTGTGTTAAATTTTTCCTTTCTCTTTGGAGTGTTACAAGCTCTTGGTGCATAAAGAAGATCTGTAAAGTTGCAAACACTAAAGTCTCAAAACCAAAGAGATATTCTTTATAAAAGTTAAGAGTTAACCACGCCTACCTAAAACGGCTCGTTCTAACACGCCCCCACATACCTACGTCACGATGTGGGAAGATTTGCATAACACAGCCCAAATGTTCACGCAAAGAAAGAAAGCGTAACTTTTATTCTCGCTGTAGTATTGCTGACGCTGCAGCCATGTCCTGAAGACCCTGTGTGCTTCGTTGTGAAAGCGAAACCACTTTGTTTGGTCTTCCAAAAGAGGACGATATCCGCTTCATCATGCCTGGAGCTGATCCGTGCAGGTCGCTGAGGAAATACATCAACTTCACGCTGTCGATCGGCTTTCACTGTGTACGAAGCGGAGTCCAGCCCGGGGTCATCA
>NW_015626034.1:70371-87940 GCF_001515625.1 Sinocyclocheilus rhinocerous | reverse complement strand
GTTTTGTAAAAATCGACGCGTTTCAAAAAGGCGGGGCATAGAGGAGAAACAATAATGTACAGTATGTGGAAAATAATGTGTTTTTTAAACTTTAAACCGCATAAACACATTTCATTACACCAAATACACAAAATAATGTTCTTTTTAGCAGCATCATATGACCCCTTTAACTACCATAAATTGAAAAAAGACCAACTAATCTATGGCCCAAGTTAATTTATATAAATAAATCTACCGAGTGGCTTAAAATCAAGCAGAAAACTGGCAATTCACCTGACAATACAGCAGAGGCACAAACCGCCCATAATAATCTGTGCTGATCATTTGCTTTCATATTCAACGGTTTCTCTATAAACATAAAACACCTCATTGACCAATAATTTTCATTAGTGCCAAGCTCTGTTCCTATGATACCGTTTCCACTAGCAGCACTGGATGTGACTGCTGGCTAAGGCTTGAACTAAGCAGCTGTAGAGCAGCACACAGCAGTGCATCCGAGGGTGAGAGTCCATGTGGCGGTTAACAAACAGGTTGGCCCATTTGTACAGTAGTAATAGGGGCTGTGCAGCGGCAGCCTCTGCAGGGCCTGTTTGTGGACTCTGTTATGAGTCATGGGCTATTAATCGTACTGTTTACAGTGCTGGAGCACAACTGCCTTCCAGCAGCCATCCAGAGAGCCACTGAGAGGAACCAGTCCTGCTCTCAGCCTGGGACTGTCATAAACACACAGAAAAAAAAAAAACTTATGAACACTTTCAACATACCCAACCAAGACGCAAATTCGCAATGTATAGATAAACATGGGGAATGTTCAATAAAATCTTTAAAATAAATAGACAGAAAAATCCAGAATGCATAAGTTTTTTTTCCCTCAGATTAACATATTTCAAGGAGTTTAAAAAAAAAAAAACATTTAAAAGAATAAAGTGCATATGCATACCAAAAATGTTTTCTGACAGTCCAACAGGTTCATTTGATTTGTCTGGCTGTTAAAAATTCCTGTGTAAGGTTACAACTGTACTTACAACAGGCATTATTGAAGAACACCAGTTGAGAGACACATCAATGTGTTAATGACTTTAGGAAAACATGCAAGGATGAAAAAAGTAAAACGGTTTTCCCTGCTGTATGATGTTTCCGTGATAAAATCTAACTGGTTAAAATGGTGCAAGTGAAGTTAGGCTACTACCTACTGTTTTAAATCCAAAAAGTAAGACTGATTGCCACTTGGTTAACTTCTAGTTAGTCAATCAAGTTCTTACGACACAGACACATTTACTATGTTTATGAAACCGACCCCTGAGATGTGTGTCATGTGGATTCACCAGGAAATTAAATATTTTAAAGCAGCCAACCAACAGGATTTTCATGACCTAACCACATACTGAAAAACTAGCCAACAAGTTCACAAGCTTAGCACAAGCCTTCAGACCCAGTAAATGCATACTCAAGTCTGCACAACAGGACTGGACTGAAAAGCTTCAGCACAGGAAAGAAAGAGTGCTGCGCAAAGACGACTGCAGCGGTGGGAGCTCATGCGAGAAACACAAGTAAATGATGAGCTGGAGGACAGCTATATATCTCTAGGACTTTCTGATGGTGAAGGGACAGGTTCTGCCCCCAAGCAAGGCTCTACTGTACAAGTGAGCCATAAATAATAACCCGGAGCAGTTCTTCATCCACATAGTCAATAAAAAGGATCCCCATGTTGCCATTGGGGGATTGATCATTTCACTGAGGCATTTGTAACTTATACAGCAATTTTCTATGGCACAAAGGTGCACCAATAATAAAAAATCAATTCCCATTTTATTTGCAATGAATAAATAAATAGGTATGGTTACAATTAAATCATTAAAGGGATAGCTCACCCAAAATTAAAAATGACCCTATGATTTACTCACCCTCAAGCCATCCTAGGCGTATTTGACTTTCTTCTTTCAGATGAACAGAATCGGAGTTATATTAAAAAATGTCCTGGCTCTTCCAAGCTTTATAATGGCAGTGAACGGGTGCTGAGATTTTGAAGTCCAATAAAGTGCATCCATCCATCATAAGGGGGAGGTGGGGGTGACTGAAGGCGTCACCCCACCCCCACCCCCCCACTGAAAAATCACAGCTACTTTATGCAGGCTGTGTGCATTTGACTGTGGATTCACTGTTTTTTAAACTTTTATTGCAGTTACACAGCACCTAGACCTCAGTTATGAAAAAAGCCAGGAAATTTCAGTTTTGACAATATGGGACCTTTAATTTCGATTAATCGTGCAGCCCTAGATGCAATCAGAGTGCCTACTGTAGTTTAAAGGGGTCATATGATGCGATTTCAATTTTTCCTTTCTCTTTGGAGTGTAACAAGCTCTTGGTGCATAAAGAAGATCTGTAAAGTTGCAAAGACTAAAGTTTCAAATCCAAAGAGATATTCTTTATAAAAGTTAAGAGTCAGCCACACCTACCTAAAACGGCTCGTTCTAACACGCCCCCACATACCTACGTCACTATCTGGGAAGATTTTTCAGACCGATGAGCTTTGTAAAAATCGACGCGTTTCAGAAAGGCGGGGCATAGAGGAGAAACAATAATGTGGAGTATGTGGAAAATAATGTGTTTTTTTAACCTTAAACCGCATAAACACATTTCATTACACCAAATATTGTTATTTTTAGCAGCATCATATGACCCCTTTAAGTTTGTATGCAAGTGGGCATCACCATTCATGAAGCAACAACGGTAAATGTGCCGCAGTAAAGAAAAAAATAACTTATTTTGACTTCAGGAGCCTCGGATTTGTTCTGCACAGGCCCCAAATATGAAATGAAACAATTTAATAAATTCAAGGATGCATAATTCTCATTAATCACAAGCTTAATTCAACCCAAATTATGACACATGAAAATTGAATGTAGCCATACCTGGGGTTCCCTCGCAGAGCTGCATGGTGAAGTGCGTTGAATCCGTTATTGTTGGTAATTGTGACATCTGCACCTGCTTCCAGGAGCACAGAGAGCATGTCATCCCTCTTCTTGCTGATGGCATCATGCAGAGGTGTGTCCCCCTCTGAGTCCTGCAGGGGGCAGCATTAAGTTAAACGCTCTTTAGTACGTGCTGTTTTTTCTACTAAATGCAACACAGCATTATATAAGTCTGTTCACAGAGACACAGAATAAAAGAATGCCTAGAGCTTCACTTTACTGAGGGTGTGATGTGACTTGATGTACTGTTACCACAGAACAGGCAGAAAAATGCTAAATTATACAAATGCTTAGCTAGTATAATAAATGCTGGCATTACATGGCAATGTTTCATGTGATGGCATTTGCTTTTGAAAAGCAGCTAACCAATCTGTGCTGATTCATGGTAAAACTGCACTAGATTGTTCACTGCCAAATAGAAGATACAATTCTAAAGTGCCGCAGGGTGTCAATCACCTGGGAAAACACCATCCCTTTATCATCTATTCATCTAGTTTGCAGTATAAACAGAATATTAATCAAATAATCCTTTCAAAACTGTGCTAATAGCATATGCAAAAAAAAAAGAAAGAAAGAAAAATCACAGTTTTAGTGTATAAGAACTACAAGAAGCTACTCACTAACTACCAGCTTTAGCTTAGAATGTGACCAAAAGTGTCAGTCAATAAAAAGCAAGGAAGGGAGTTTTCATTATAAACTGAGAGGTACTGAGACACCAGGGACTGAAACACTTAGACAGATAGTTCACCTGCAGACTGGGGTGGCAGCCAAAGTCAAGCAAAGTCTTCACCACCTGTAGGTGGCCCTTGTTGACAGCGATGTGCAGAGGCGTCTGTCTGCGTTTGTTTCTGGCATTCAGGTCAGCCCCACCTCGATGCAGCACCTCGATGACAGAACCTTCGTCCCCGAAGGATGCGTGATGGACAGCTCGGTCTCCATCCTTATCCTGAAAGAGTCACACGACAATCACTGTCAGAATCCTCATTTAAACACATCACAGTCTGATTCCAGTGTCTGACTCTAAAGCTTTTAGAACTATAACTGGCCTAGAAAAATAAAATGCTGAGGAATGTTTATGGACACAGTGATTGCTGAAGCAACTGCCTTATAACGATGCAAATCTTCTGGTTAATTAATCCGAGGTTAAAAGTGGTTCACAACCATAAATTAGACTTCGCCTAATAATCTATCCGTTCCTCCGGCTGATAGTGGCAAGACGTGCTGTCTGTTTTTCTCCACTGGACCACAATATTTCATTAAGGATTCCAATATTTGAAATATTTCATATTTAGGAATATAGGAATAAGCGACAAAGATTTCTTCACATTCAACCTGAAAAAGTTAAAATCACCATTGTTATTGTTATTTATAAACATAAGATGAAAAACTTCAATGGAAATTTGAAATGTTTCCTTAGTAACTAACTGAAAGAAATAAATGAATTTAAATATATTACTAAAGCTGAAATAAAAATTAAAGCTAAGATACTGACCTATTTAAAATGACAAATGAAAAGCACATCAAATTACAAAACTTATAAGCTAAAATGAACATGAAGATAAAAGATATTTCTAGATTTTAGTTAATATTTGGCCATATAAATATGACATATCACAGTGTATATGTGATATGTATATTAAAATATGACTATTTTCACCTTCCTGGTACTCTGTGAACAATTACTACGCTGTCACTCACAATCCATAACAGACAACCAAACAAAAGCGATAAAGCAGGACACAAGTGATTTGCGGAAGTCTGCAATCAAAGCTAACTTCACTGACAACAGCATGCATGATCCTTTCCACAGCAACAAGCTCTTTCCTGCCCCTGAAACATCAGACACCAGGACATAAATATTCGTGCGTGATTGTGAGTGGAGAACCGTTCACGTAGCTGGAATAACAATGCCAGCGTTTCCATCATCCTGGTTTTTGTTTTATTGTTTTTGTTTTTTTCACTCCCTGCACATAAGCAAACAGTAGATGTGCTGACTGCATGCCAACATTAACTTATCCTCAGAATATGGGAATCTGGGGGTTCAGTTAACATTACCTCAATATGCCTCTAAAGCACCTTAAGCCTTTTCTTTACAAACATATTTCACTTATATTTCACAGTCTAAAACTTTGATTAAAATTTTATTAGTGCAAGTTACTTGGAAGATCACTCCCATGGGTTAAACTGCTCCTCTCCTTAACCTAAATATCTCTAATATATATTTATATTATGCTGGGATATTATGCTATACTGTCACAACAGTATTTAATGTTACAGGGATGCAAACTCATTATGGGCGAAGAAGGTAACAAAGATGTGGGTGTCCAGGGCAATATTATTATTATTACTATAATTATGTGTATTTTATTAAATTGTTAGCATTATAATTATTTAAAATATATATTTTATTAAATTATAACTATTCATTACAAAATCAATAAAATATTACTATAGTAATAATACTATTTAATAATTATATTTTTGAGAAAAATAGACTGTCTTTATTTCTTTGCATTCAAAAATGTAACCAAAGAGCTTTTATTGGGGAAAAAAAAAAAGACAAACTTTAAAGTTTCTAAGTTTCTCTTTTATTGACACAAAATTCAAACAAAATCTAATAATTATTATTAATATTATTTCATTAAATCAAAATGTTTATTTTAATAGAATTATAACAATAAAACAAATCAATAAAGAAATGTTACTTTTGTTATAATACCATAATGTAAAAAAATATAGTATTTAATAATAGTAAATTTATTTTACAGAAAAAGAGTAAAAACAGGCCGTCTTAATTTCTTTGCTTTCAAACATTAAATCAAAGAGCTTTTATTTTGAGGGAAAATCACAGATAAGAGCTTAAACCATCCACGCTTCTCATTTGTTGACTTTCAAACCAGTTTCAAAAATTGGATTCATTGGATCTACACAAATCACACAAATGATATATTTTGGATTAGCTATGGTGATTTTCACCCAAAAAGTGAAAAGTTTGCATCTCTGATCCTGGCGCATTAAAAATACACAAGGAAACATTTCACTAAATTCAATAAGTGATATTTCTATATGCTGGCTAACTAGCTCCATGAGGTCTCTCTCACAACAAAAACTTCTGCTTGAGGTGTCTGAACTACAAACAAACCAGATCTAAGTGGCTTAAGGTCAGTAGTCAATCCACAGCATATTGTGGTTTGCCCTGTTCCAAACACAATAAACTCCAGGGGGAAAAAACTGCCAAAAGTGACATGAGGTGGTTTAGGAGCAGCATACAAGACATACCTCAGCCTCCAGGTCCACATTATGTTTCAGCAGCAGTTTGAGGACGTCCACATGGCCATTTTGGCTGGCTGCCTGCATGGCAGTGTGTCCTGCACACTGCCCGTTCACCTGGAAACAAAAAGACAGATTACCATATCATGCTATTTGCATCTCAGATTCCATGTTTGTGTCATTCTTTAAAATGTGTTTCTGCGAACGTGTATAAGCGTATACACAAGTGTCTATTTGTGATCTGCAGCAATGCGGTAAGTTAAACCAGTGTGCAGAGGCATGAATATTAATGCTGGAGCCCCTGGTGTATTTGCAGGACATGTCCTGCCGAGCATATAATTTGGCCAGTCCCCCTAGCCAGTTTGACTTCCCTTCCTCTCTCTCTGTGCTACAAGCAATTACTTCAATGAGGGGCGGCAGGGCACCGGGCCAGTCCTGGCACCAACACAACCAAAAAAGTGGGGGAAAAGAAGACTCAAACTGATCAAATATATTGAAAGTGAAAAAAGTGATGTGACATTTGGATTAACCCATCCAAAGTGCACACACACAGCAGTGAACACACACCCGGAGCAGTGGGCAGCCATTTATGCTGCGGCGCCCGGGGAGCAGTTGGGGGTTCGATGCCTTGCTCAAGGGCACCAAAGTCGTGGTATTGAAGGTGGGAGAGAGCGCCTTTATTGAGGTAAAGTCTTTATCAGGCAAAGTGACAAGCGGATCTAATGCAAATCCAGGCATTTCTATTCATTTATGATAACTAGGCTTTTTTTAGATTATAAATATAGAATTTCTCTATGATAAAACTTTACGTATAAAATTATATAATGATAATACAACATAAGTTACGCAAAAAAAATATATAAAGATTGTTTTTTTAAAAACACGCAGGTCGCAATTTTAAAATTCCCTGACATTTCCAGGTCTTCCATGACTGTGGGAATAATGCTAATACCAAATATCATTGCTAGATCACATGTTCATTGTGCACTGCATTCCAGTGTCTAGTCTCTCTATTCCAAACAAAACTTGGATCAACTTCCTTCTCATTTCCTTTTAATCAACATGCTGTACAATCATTGGCATAATCAAACAGTTTCCCATTGTTATTGTGGTGAGACCATCGAGAGCTTTGAGATGCAAATATGTTCAATTTGAAATTTACACAAGCAATGTTCTTCAACCCCTCTCAAAATACTTAAATGAAACCATTGTTTTAGCAGCATGTACAGATGGCTGACAGATGAAACCTGTCTGATTAAAACGGCTTGATTGTTTTGTTCAGTCTTATTTAAAACGATGTATGTGCCCATGTCTTCATACGAATGACTGTTGAATACTTTCAGAATGTTAAGAGACTAGACTGAAGCAGTTCCATATTTCATAAACTGAGAGTTTCAGGCTCATAGGAGTTTTTTTTTTTTTTTTTTTTTTAAAGAGCAAAGGAAGTCTCATACATATAAGAGCAGCCATCATTCTTTGATCGTGCGTTTGATCTGATCTGTGAGATTCCAGTTAGAACCAAAAGGTGCAAGCAGTTCAAAGTGGTCTTGCTACAAATTAGAACCATTATGTTGCTTGATCAAAGTACTACTTGCATAAGTTTCTTCTTTCTGACTTGCACTTTCTTAAATGTAAGAACTGCTACCTATTTGATCAGATCAAATAGTGTCTTGTAACAAGGACTTTTTAAAGGGTTAGTTCACCCAAAAATGAAAATTCTGTCATTAATTACTCACCCTCGTGTTGTTCGAAACCCGTAAGATCTTCGTTCATCTTCGGAACACAATTTAAGATATTTTTGATGAAATATGAGGGTTCTCTGACCCTCCCATAGACAGCAAGGTAACTACCACGTTTAAGGTCCAGAAAAGTACCAAGATGATCGACAAAGTAGTCCGTGTGACATCAGTGGTTCAACTGTAAAGTTACGAAGCTACGAGAATACTTTTTTGTGCAAAGAAAACAAAAATAACGACTTCATTCCACTTTTTCGTCTCTACTGCGTCACTTTGGACGCGCGTTCACGACAGACATAGTAGAGACGAAAATGGGGAATAAAGTCATTATTTTAGTTTTCTTTGTGCAAAAAAGTATTCGAAGATGAATGAAGGTCTTACAGGTTTCGAACAACACGAGGGTGAGTAATTAATGACAGAATTTTCATTTTTGGGTGAACTTACCCTTTAAGTCTTTAACTATTCTTTAATTTGGCGAGTTTGACTGTGGAAAAAAAAAGAAATGGAAAATATCTCACTCATATTGACAGCAAATAAACATTAGTCAAAATATTCATTTATACTGGCAATTAAAAACATTAACATTGACCAAAATATTAAATAAATATGTAGGGGATGTGTAGAACTTTATGAATAATGAGAATTCTATGGAAATCTGCTGAGGTTTTTGTGGATGTGCAAATTTGGTACTGTGTGTGTGTGTTATGATAGAACTCTTACGTCTACATCAGGTCTCTTCAGGATGTCCTCTACTTTGGCTAGGTCACCATTGGCCGCGGCCTTCACCAGCTCTTCATTAATATCTCCAGACTCCTGTGTCTCAAAAAGCTTCTTGAGGAGCTGAGACAGGCGCTCTGCAGGCATAGGACGACTCTCTGTCAACACTGCTATAGTGTCGCACAGAGTACACAATGACTGATGAGAAATGGATTGATGCTTGTCTGTGGTTGACTGTGAGCACTACTGAAATATAGGACATTTTCTCCTTCTGGCAAATCAATTAATGCCACAATATATTGAAATTAGGGCTGTGTGATATAACAAAATAGAATTGAAATCAGAGGCACTCCCCTACAAAATCATCCCGAATCATTCTAAAATTAGAATTATTTCCAAATAGAGCTTTTCAAGTCTTCTGGTGAAAATTGCAAAATATATAACAGAAAAAACATCACAATGTCAGTCTTTTCCAATATTGTGCAGCCCTAATTGAAATTAATAATTTAAACCTGAAAGTAAAATGTCCATGTGCACTATCACTCTGTGATATCACAACTATCACTCTATCACATGTTTTACATTTTATAAGTCACTAAAACTATAAAATAACACAAATGGTGTGCATGGCAATAAGTGACCAATAAGTGAAGTGCCTAAATACAGTTTGTACAGTATAAAAACCATTGCGCTATCCCCATAAACCACATATCCCTCTGTGTGTGTGTGTGCGTGTGTGTATCACCTCCAGAAGCATTAGTAACAGCAGATCCAGAAGGAGCCACTTTAGTGACAGCGGCTGGATTGTATGTCCAGGATGTCCCACAAACCTCGACTTTGAGGTCACTGTCAGAGTAAATCTGTTGCACTCTTCCCACCTTCCCAAGGGTCTGCACAAGAGAAAACATGGGCATATGAGTGTGTGACTGTCCTAAAACGAGTTATTTTGCATTTAACCAATTTTCCTTTCCTCTAAGCTCTGAAACTGCTGGAATGCTAGACAAGTTTGTGTGCAAACTGCATATTACACACAGGTACAAACACCCCTGTGAGAGCAACATCCTAAGTACCGTGGAGGGAGAGAGAGAGAAGAAAATCAATAAGTGTAAGGTCTGGCTTTTAAAATTGAGATTGGCTCATTTAAAAAGAGAATACCCAAAGGCTCCTAGACTTGCAGGACCACATCTCATCTATATTGCTCATAACTGAAGCTATTGGAATTCTGTTAAGATTTGTCCATCGAGAACATCAAAAACAGAAATATAAACCAATCACACAGTTTTAGGAGGCACAATCCACTGCTTTAGGAGGTGCTTTATCTACAGAGCTGCTTGAAACAGTCTGTAGATAAAATAAAACTGTGCTATTGGTAGTAGGTTGCCAGTGGCTGCAAGTGAATCCTCATCAACCTCTTTAAACTCAAGCAAACTGGGTCTTTATTACAAAGATGGGGTCTCATCAATGGCTGGTTTTATTGGTCATTTTATTTGCAGCCAAAACAGAGAAATTTAACACGTTTTGAAAAGTAAATGTCTTTTTACTCTGGAGCTCTGGAAGTCACTCCTGCATAACTGAAAAAGCTGTTGATTAGTCTCTAGATTTTCTTGTGCAGACTAGAGACGGACATCTTAGTATGGAAAAAAGCAATTATTTGATTAGATAAATCCATTACACTGTACTATAAATTAACAAAATCATTACAGAGCTCTGGCCTAGTGTTTCGTGTCGCAATGGTAACCATATGTGCGAAACCGCTTTAAATCCTGCAATATTTTCTGATCCTGTTCCCCTCTCTCTCTCTCTCTCTTATTTTTCAGTCTGCTCTCTTACAAAACAAAATAAATTAAAAATATCCATGTTGGTATAACAGCCAAAGTGTAATATTCATCTAATCATTCACAGAAACCGTGTCATGTAATCATTAAAGGGCCAGTTCAGCCAAAAATTTTAATTCTGTCATCATTTATTTGACCACACATTGTTCCAAACCTGTATTATTTTCTTCTGCAGAACAGTCTAAAAAGATATTTTGAAGAATGTTGAGAACCAAACCGTTTTGGGAACAGTTGACTTCTATTATAAAAACATATGTGGTAACACATTACTTTGATAGTCCACTTTAGACATAATAATAACTAGCAACTTTGAAACTATGTACATGTCAACTAGCAATCATTAGAGTATTAGCAGACTGTCTGCTTAATATATGCTAACACTTTATTTTGATGGTGCCCAGCAGACATTATACCCTAAACTAACAAAGTGAGAATTAGTTCATACGGAGTTGCAAAGCTACTTATAGTTAGTAGAATGGCTATGAATGTCTAGAAGTGGACTATTAAAATAAAATGTAGCCACATAGATTTGAATGACATGAGGGTAAGTAAATGACAACAGAACTTTCATTTTTGGTTGAACTATCCCTTAATGAGGTAGGTGATGCTCACTGGCAGCATAGCTTCAGCCCACTCTCCATGTCCTCTCTGGAGTAGTTTGATGCGGTCAATGTCATAGCAGATCTGGACCAAGTCTCCCACCATGAACTGAGAACTGCCTCCCTCAGCACCAGCCGCCACCTCTCCACTACGTACAACGTTTGCCTTTGTGAGCACCGCTGGGTTAAATGTCCACCTAGAACACACAGAAAGGTTCTGTGTTCAACTCAGCACAAAGGTTAAGTCACAGACCTTCAACAACAGTAGTTAAAATTGTTACATTTCAAAAAATGAGATTTTCCTGACTATTATTTCAAATGTCAGGCTTTACAGGGTTAATATTGTTATACTGCTTACTTTGTGATTTTGTTTAAGCAGTTTCATACTACTAAGAGGACTAATGGGAAAGTTATGGTCTTATGTAATATCAATTTAGGTCTTGATACACTGATTTAACAATTCAGAAACATAGCTTCTTTTGGATTTGTAGACGGTTTATATCTAAAGTTGAAATTTGTATGTATATTCTATTAATCAACATTAATAACGTGTATAATGATTTGTCATAATTGTGAAGACTGTGACTGTCGTGCACTGAAACAAAGCCAAAAAAAAAGACATTTAAGATAATATATAAAGTGTGACTGACCTGTTTCCACTAGGATACTGCACAACGATGTCATGGTCTTCATCAATGCCGCACACAGTGCCTGTGGTGGTGAGCGTTTCAAACATGCCATCAGTCCAGCCTCCGTGCCCATGCTGCAGCGACTGAACGATCTCCAGGTCCAAATCAATGTTGACCAAGTCTCCAATCTGCAGGCCTCCTGGGTTCCTGTTTCCATTCTGCTCACCTACAGAAAGTCACAGGTTAAAAATTGAGATGATCTAGCGAGCAATAGAATGACTTCTCATGGTCATTATCATCTAGAGAACAACATACTCTATTGCGCTAACCATTTTTAAATGCAAATACTCTTTAATAAAATAAGAAAAAACAAATAAGCAGTAGTGCAAGAAGACGAGAAAGAGAACTCAATTTGATGTTCACATGTTGTCAAAATTGAAGTTCTTTGTGCGCACACAAAAAGCGACGTGCGAGTACCAAACTGAATTTTCTTTGGCTTCTTTTTGGACTTGAATGGCTGAACATTGCTTGATTGTTTTAACTGACAAGACTTAAAAAACAAGTCCTTACTGTCAGGCCCGGTTTCGTATATTGCCTTGTAAAAATGTTAAAGGCATTTAAAGCATTTTTCAAGTACCTCTTCATAAACACAACTGTTTCCAAGGGTTTTCCAGTACTTAAATTTCAAAAACCTTGTAAATATAAATTTATGTCGTACATTTTTATATCATACACCAACCCCCTCAATTTGCTTGACTTAAGCTTTGTATGCATTTGTCTGCATTACAGTGAATTTCAAATGCTTTTTGGAGTAATTAATGACAGAATTTTCATTTTTGGGTGAACTATCCCTTTAAGTGAACTTCAACAGATAGCCCTTGCTCAGTGAGTATGGAGCAGTAAACACTGCGTAGGGACTCTCTAAGGCTACGTTTACATGACAACAGTGTAGTCAAAAACGGAAAAGTTTTTCCCTTGCGTTTTTAAAAAGTTTCACGTATACATGACAACGTTTTCAAAACGATTCGCGTTTACACATATCCACGAAAACGGCCAAAAACACTGTATTACGTATGCCAGGCCAGTAGTTGGCGCTGTCACCTAAGTAAACAGTACCTGTAGGGAAGTGAAGATTATATGATGTATATGACGCATCTCCGCTGTTGGTTGTAATATTGGTGAAGTAAATCCACACTTTGCTGAAGAAGCGTTAGCAAACTCTAGAACAGCAACAACACTACCATATACTCCGCCATTGTTGTGTATGTTTGTTCGCGCTTGCCTTTAAAATCGACACGTACTGCGCATGTCTACATACCTAACAAGTACTACGCACGAGCATGATGTCACCGTTTTCAAAGATTCCCGTATTGGGGGTTTACATGGAAACGATAACGGTGCAATTTTCAAAAACGTGCACTTTGAAACCCGTTTTCAAAAATATGCGTTTTCAGTCCCCAAAACGCTGTTGTCATGTAAACAACCAGGCAAAACGCATAAAAAGTTTCCAGTTTTTGGCTGAAAACGTCGTGTAAACGGCCCCTAAATTGTAAAGCACAAGACGTTGTGCTTTGTGGGACCATTTCTTAAGGTTTCAAGAGTAATTAATTTAAGTTGACCATTCTTGTATAGAACCTAACGGTAATGGCTTGGATAGCAAGGAGTCAATTATGGACTGGGGCCAAAAGAGCTTTTAAACAGGAATGTGTCACTGTAGCCATGCATATTTGAAGATCAGCCCCACCATACCATCTAGTGCTGACACCTAGTGGAGGCATCTCATACAATACACTCATACAATTAGGATGCAATAGAGTACTTCACTTGACCTACGAGGCTTAAACCCCTTTATAACTAAAATATATTCATGATAAATATTATAAGCCTACTAGTATGACACATCTGGAAGGCTTACCCAACACTGGACAGTGGTCTCTGTAAAAAGTGCCTCCTTTGGCATCTTGCACACACTTCAAATCAGACTAAAAAAAGAAAAAAAACAATTAATTATAACAGATTTGTTAAAAAAAATTTTTTTTTTTGAATCCCTAACCACAAAAGTCTAAACATTGTAACAGTCTCTGATACAGTTGTCTGCATTTCCTCCTCTTTATCCAAATCTAATTAATAATTCCAGTGGCAGATGGCTGCGCACACCCTCCGGATATATTGCAATCACAGACAAAAGCCGTTGCCCAACCACAAAATGATTGGCTGAAATTCAGACGTCGCAGAAAGTCTAACAGCCAATGAGTGGGCGGCCTAGCACTTCAATAACTGAGGCACGCTTTCTGCAGACCACACCCCCTGCTCTCTTTGCCTTTGGTCTTCATGCTGAATCTCGCTCTCTTGTGAAGAGACAGAAAGAGAACAGATTTCTTTTATCATGCAGATAGCTCATCCAGCTGCCCCTCACAATGGCTGCCCTGCACATGGCTCTTATAAAGAAGGCCAGCTTATGGGATGATTTGTCTGTGTGTGGTGCAGTGCGTGTAGAAGGGGGTGGGTAGCAACACAAAGGCCAGTTAACTGCAGTCTTTTGTGTATGTGCATAGTGATGGGGGTGGCTCACCATGCCCTCGAATCCCACTCGGTATAGGTTCTTGGCCCCGTTGTCCCAGAGGATGTAGGCTGCGCTGTGGGGGCTGGCAGCACTCCAGTCCTGGATCTCCGTCACCTGAAACATAGGAGGATGGTGAGGGAGACTTACTTCAAAGACTTACTGAACATCTTTCACTTTAGTCACATAACTAAAGCACTCTACGGTCTGATTAATTCAGCTAGCAAACACAATATTCAAGGGCACAAGAGTTTAGGGACCACGGACATCCCAATAAACCTTGTGTGAAACGAAAAAATTGCATTATAAAAACTAATTAACATTTTAAAGGTCAGTCCTTTGCAAAAATAAATAAATAAAAAGTTTGCCACTAAATGGTACGTATATAGTTAGTCAGAGTGGCTTGTCTTGGACTAGACTTTAAAGTCTAGATGAAACGGTACTAACAGCAAAAGTGGCGGCAGTTAAATGCAAGCTTGCAGGTGCCGGGTTTGTCACCAGAGTTTTTTGTTTTTTTTTACCGGAGGGTTTCATTATGACAAATAAAGTAAACAATATGAGATGAAAACATTTTTTATAATGGAAACACATGCACAAAAGAATTGTTTACATTACAAGGCTCGAAATTGCGACCATTTTAGTCGCATATGCTCCCTAAATTTAATGTGTGCATTGTATTTGGGAGCATTTGTGCGAGTGCAAATAATTGAGGTGCGACCTGTTTTCATTTCTTTACAAAACGTTGGCTAATTACTGCACAGTATGTGCCTGCTGTGAGCTCATACAGTGACTGGTCCACCATTCTATCACAATCAATTAAACTTAATCTTTACGTTCTTACGTTTAAAGCAGATTTTAGGCTGGTTAATATTAGCCGTCACTAGGCGCGTCAATTTTGCAAAAACGCCCATATATCACAAAAACGTTTTTACGCTCTCACAAGGTGGTTTTTCAGGCAATGCGAAAAAGGAATAATTCACAAAATATCATTATGCTGATGATACTCAGCTCTATAGTTTCTGAAGCGGCTCTCTGTGCTGCTTCTGTAAAGATACACGCATACGCCTCCTTTGGATAAATATAGCCAAAATCCGTCAAAACCCCACCAAAATCTATTGCCATGACTTATTGCGAGAGGCAAAAAATTACGTTTTAGTCGCATAACATCGGTTAATGGAAACGATTTAAATAAATGTAGAATTTATATATCTCTGTGTGTGGAACTGATAATCATTCTTTCAATTTACTAAATACAGACTACTTCATTATAAAGAAAAATTAACAATAAATATGAAAAAATATATGTATATTCATAATCTATGACACTAAGGCAACAACATATGATAGATACGATAGGACAAAACAAATACAGTGCGGCACGAAGCGCTTACAATATGCGCATCCGATGTGCAGAATGATGCGCTTAAAGCAACACGGAGTCACAGCACGCAGCGCTTTGCATTAAAAAGTGCAAAGCACAAAGGGAAGAGAAATTGATGCTTAGTGTATTATATCTGTGTAGCAGTTATCGATCCTTTCTTTTAACAGTTTTATATTTCAGTTACTGTGTGCGTTACAAACAATTTATAGTCTTTTCTACGCCTGTGTTTTGTTCTCACAGACACCCGGCAGCAAGTAACAAAACAACATTAAATTCCGGCAAGAAAATAAAGTCCTTTTTGCAAAATCA
Source organism: Sinocyclocheilus rhinocerous (assembly GCF_001515625.1). NCBI lineage: Eukaryota > Metazoa > Chordata > Actinopteri > Cypriniformes > Cyprinidae > Sinocyclocheilus > Sinocyclocheilus rhinocerous. The sequence goes on along the minus strand of NW_015626034.1, from coordinate 71,932 downwards.
TAGACATTTATTTACAAATCAAGTATAATAATGGGAACACAGAATGGTCTTGGAGAGAGCTTTACCGAGCTGACTGTCGTGTCGTTTAGTTAGCAGTCAATGGGACAGTCACAAGCCTCTTGGTTTTCATCCAAAATATCTTAAATTGTGTTCCGAAGATGAACGAAGCTTTTACGGGTTTGGAACAACATGGGGGTAAGTGATTAATGACAAAATTTTCATTTTGGGGTGGAGTAACCCTTTAAGCCATCGTATGGCTTCAGAAGTAGTCTAACATAGAATAATACGCACAATCTCGGATTTGGATCGGCCCTCTTTGACCGATACCCGATCCGACAAAAAAATGGCAGTATCTGAGCCAATACCCAATATGAATATCGGATCGGCGCATCCCTACTACTCACTCCCTTTCACTGCGCTCCGTTGTCACGTGACAGGGAGCTAACTAGCACGGAAAATGTAAAGAGATGAAGAGAGAAGATGAAAAGAACACTATTAAACAGGGCTCTCACATTAACACTTGAGTTTTTATATTTATAACATATGATACAGTTAAGTAACATTATACAACCAAGAATGCCGTTTTCCCGAATATCCTGAATAAAAACATCAAGATTGAAAATGTGACACTGATTTCATACAACAGTTCAAAACAGTAAACTGTAAAAAGTAGTTCAAATTAAATCACTTACATTTTATACGCAATATTATCTGTTTTGGTTCCGTTTCAGCAGCGAAAATGGTTCCAAACAAAGATCACAGCAGAACTATGGCACATTTCACGAGAACACAATCGTGTTTTCATTACTGAATGATTCAGCGTTTTGAACGAATCGGTTGAGTCAAAGATTCAATGACCCATTCATAAACAGCTGCCTCTTTCATGAATGAATCATCTGTTTGAACGAATCTTTGAATGAATGTCTTAATGACTCACTCATTAAGACGGTCACTTGCCGCCACCTACTGGTGGTTTAGTTTAATGTTTAAAAGTATCATTAAAAATATCATTCTTTCCAACATTTATTATATAAATTTTTTTGTAAAACATATATACAACATATACAAATTTAAGAATTTAAAATAATAGATGAAGCACACATTTAATAAATTAGAGAAAGAATGGCTTTTATAAAGATAAAAAAATGCCCTGGGGTAATTACAAATATGCAGATTTGAATGTCAAAGCTGATAGAACACCGATGAGAATATTGCTTCAGAATAAATTATATTTACAACACAAAAATCCTATGCATTCCGGAAAAGCGACTTTTACTTGGAAAAGTGAATGACAAGACTTAATATCGAGACCCTATATAAAAAAAAAAAAGTTTTTTAAATCATTGAATATATATATATATATATATATATTAGGGGTGGAACGTTTCAACTTACTCACGGTTCGGTTTGTATCACGGTTTTAGAGTCACGGTTTCAGTATGGTTCGGTATGTGCCATCTTTAGGCAAAAACTATACTGTCAAATAAAAATAAAGAAAATAAGAATAATCTATCTAACTACAAGCAACAGCACAAATAAATACAATAGAGTAAAAATACAA
>NW_015626034.1:26734-69039 GCF_001515625.1 Sinocyclocheilus rhinocerous | reverse complement strand
CACCATAATCATAATATTGGCTTATTTAGAATAAGGTAAATAATTAGATTACTGATGTCGATGTAAACGTAGTCACTGACTCGTCATCTCCACAGTAGTGAATGCGCCTGCATGCAAGTTCCATACGGATTACATAATCTGAGAATATTCGTTTTTTTAGATTTGAATTGTTTAATTTGAAAGTAGACATTTCACTCTATAGATATATTTTTCATGTCTGTAAGGCAAGTATACACGGAGTTTCACGCTCACGTTCACAGAGGCCGAGACGGCAGAAAGCGCATCCGGTTTGCTTTCATTATTTTACAAAAGTGCAATGTTTTGTTGTTATCGTGAATGCACACAAATAAACGTAGAGGCTTTACAGATTCGAAAGATGTATTACTCTTATTCGTATTTTAAAGCATGTCAACATATTCTGTTACACCAAATACACAAAATAATGATCTTTAAAATAGCATCATATGACCCCTTTAATAATCCAGTGTCAAACATGTTAATAATCCAGTGTCAAACATGTTAAGATTTCCTCTACAAAAATGTACCATATGTAATTTCAGTCACACAATAAACAAGATGTGTAAAGGTAAAAACACTGAACAAGCAGCAAACGCACTGAGAATCCCAAGCGAGTGAATGTTTTCACCACCAGACACGCAAATCAACATGCCAATCGGAGTGGCAGAATGCTGCTTTAATTACGAATGGCATATTTAGCGGTCAAACTCAATGTTTAGGTTGAAGTAGGCACTCTCTCTGAAAGAAGTGTGCTTGAAAGCACTCTTTAAATACACTTAACTGGAGTGGCCTGAAATATCAGACAATTCAAAGTAGGGATGTTCATTTTAACCGTTTAACAGGTTAACCAACAGTAAGAATTTTGACCGATTAATACAATCAGTTAAACGGTTTAAAAAGTCATTTAATTATTTATTTTTTCAGTAATTTATCAAAATATTTAAAAAGGTTTGCTGCATGGTTAAAATACGCTACGCGTATATAAAAAAAAAAGTGTTTTTAGGGGGGAGAAATACAAGTCGCGTATAAGTCGCATATTTTATTTAATTCAGAAATAGGTCTAATGCCGACACAAAATGTTTACAAACATTATAATAAACACTGTAAACATAGCTAGGCTATTTTAGTTCCCCTCACTCCACAACAAATCCTTTCAATTAACAGTATTTAGAAAAGAATAAAAAATGTGTTTTTTAGGGGGAAAAAACATAAGTCACGTATAAGTCTCATTTTATTGTTTCATTCAGAAATAGCTAGGCCTAATGCCGACGCGAAATGTTTACAAACATTATAATAAACACTGTAAACATAGCTAGGCTATTTTAGTTCCCCTCACTCCACAACAAATCCTTTCAATTAACAGTATTTAGAAAAGAACAAGAATTAAAAATATAAGAAGCTATAGCAATATAAACGACAAGCCAAAACGAATTCATTTAGGCTAAAACGAAACTGAAACCAACGTTGCGTCTCTCATACCAAACAAAATCAAATGTTTCCGTATTCGCGATGTATTTGAATGGCAAATTATTATTTATTATGTACTTTACTCGCGTTCCAATATCCACGTAAAACAAAATGTTTTGCATAACATCACAGCGGTACTGTGATAACACTTAACGCCACAGATTTTACTACATGTTTTTTTTCCATATGTTTGACTGACTATTTTATTATGATAATGAACAGGCTGCATTGTCAAGGTAGCAATGCTTAACGGAGTGCGCGCATTCCTTCTAACAGTGGAAGAAACTACTCCTTTTAGTCCTAAAGATAATCGGAATTGTAAAAGGTTTGCCTTTATTTGTGTACATTCACAATAAAAACAAATCTTTGTGCTTTTGTAAAATAAGCCTAAAGAAAAATAGGATGCCGCTTTCTGCCGTCTGTTTCCTTTCGCGCAGCACAAAAATGAACCGAAGCTCTGCATATAGGCTACTTGTTGCACAGTTTTTCTTTCATTTTATTAATTTATTAAGTAAAAACATGTTTCTCGTATAGGCCTATTTATTTGTTATATAGGCTATAGGCTACCGCTCGCAGAAGCGCTGCAGGTGCATATATGATGACCATGTGAATCCTCATGTTCTGTTGTTTGCTGCTTTTTGCGCATGTAAAATTAATCCCCGGGAAACAAATGTTAGTATTTTTTAACGGGTCACAGACACTTATCCTTTCTAATTTAATTCAATTCTAATTTTTAAAAAATCTTGTCGGTTAACGGTTAACGAGCATCAGCTGTCGGTTAGGAAAAATACCCGAAATGAACATCCCTAATTCAAAGACCAAATGAATAGTTGACTTGTACAGTACCATCTGGCATCACTCTTCGCTCAAATCATGGCATTAAAAATACCGGTGTTGAACTTATGGGAAAGATTTACACGTTTTCTGCAGTTTGAAACACTGACTGAGCGTTTTACATGAGACATATCAGTAAACTGTACTGTAGGCTCTCTTATAAAATAGCCTACCTTTTGATGTAATTTGTGTTGATTAGCAGCAAACTGCCTTAAAGTATACAAAAATAGTTTCTTAGTAGGACAACATTTAAATACATTTTAAAAATACTGTTCCCAATTTGGTTTTGCAGGTAAGTCAATAAGCGAAAGGGAAGCAGTGATGTCTTTTTCTTCAGCAATAGAGACCAAAATAAATTTGGTTAAAGGCTAAATATGAACAGTGATTAGCCTCATACAACACTAGAATACAATACATGTGAATAGACATCTAGTCTATTCAGATATCACTGAATAGACTAAAAAAGCATGGACTATAGGTAGGGTAAAAACTTAAATTGTTTTTAAACTGCACAAGTGTGTCAATAACTGGCAAGTGGCAACTCATTTTAATTGAATGTCGCATAATTGGGGCTTTGCATCAAAAGTGTAAAAACTGGAATCAAACCAGCAGTCTCTGCACTTGTGGTGTAGGCCCTATTTTAAATTATGATGCTACATTTATTACGTTTTTAATAATGCCGGTTTATAATAATGTAGCTTTAAAAAGTTTGTATATAATGTGGTTACAAAGAAACTTTCACTGTTACTTTTCTGTGCAATTCTGCAACTTTGTTTCACATCACTTTTTAAGTTACTGCTAATGTAGGATGGATCACTTATGTTGCATGATGTAAGTTAAATGAATACATGTAAAATAACAATGCCTTGGCACCATCTAATTTTGCTTCAGTGAACATGAAAGAGCATAGCATAGCTGTATCTACGTGATAGGGGGAGTGTTTTTCATCTAATAAATGATGAGTAAAGAAAAGCGAGCATAACCAAACATGTTGAGGCATTACCTTCCCTCTTCTTCCATTCCCGCCATCCTGATCCTCCCACTGCCAATCCACTCCTCGCACCACCCGTCCTCCTGCAAAGATGCCCCGGGCGGTGATCTTCTTTGACTTGCGTCGAGATTCCAAAAGAACTCTGTGCAAACACATAAAAGTATGTTACAAATCCAAAAGCAATTTCAGATCATATGCTTTGGATTATAAAAGTATAAGCTTTTCATAAAGAAAAAGTCATATAAAAAATTATTGCTAAATATTAGAGGTGGAGAAGTAACTTCCTGAAATGCTGTAGCTAACAAACAAGATCCCACTGTAGGCTTGTCAATTTATATTGTTTAGTTTTCTTTTAAACTCAAAGGTTACGCAAAACCTGCAGAATAAAAAAGATAATCCTGGATCTTTTTTTTTTTTTTTAATCGCTTAGTGTTTGTTTCTAGAGGAGAAGCTAGTCTCCCATCTGGAAGCTGCCCCATGCTGAACCACAGCAGTTAGTTTCTGATCCTCCAGCTTTGCTGACATGTGTTCATTTTTCTTCTCTGTGCGCCCCTAACTAACTGCTTATCTCAATACAAAACATGACATTCCCAAAACATATTTAGGTTATGCAGGCTGTGTTTGAGATAGCAAACTTCCGTTAAAAAAAATCTTTAAAATACTAAAGAGACTTGCAAACAAATAAAAATGGAAGAATTGTGCATAAAATGCTCAATGTGTACCCTAAAGCAGCTGGAAACCACAGCAGGAGACAGCAGCTGCCAAGGGAAAAAGGCCTGGCTTCATCACTGTCTTTGTGTGTTGTACTTCACTAACCATTCTCACTAGGGAAAAAGAGTCACACTTAGTTGAAAGGAGACCAGCTGTTGAGCTGACCTATTGTTTCTTTGAGCTCATGTTGAGGGCAGTTATGGGTGGCTGCACACGAGAGACGTCTAAACAACTGCTAGACTTCTTAATTGCCTTACCATATGGAGACAGTGAAGGAGACGTTACTCAAACCAGTAAAAAGTAATTGAACGCAACTCTAAAAACAAATCAGCAGCTCTATTTTCATATTCCATGCAAGAAAGTTTACTAGGTAAACAAGACCAGCTGTATTACCAATTCATGTATACCTTATAAAATCTGTCTGGCAACTAGTAAACATAAACATGTCTAATATATTCTGGTCAGACCCACATTAACCACAGTTCATACTAAGCAGAAATAGAAGAGCACATATTTCCTGTTTTATGATCACGACAGACTTTCAACCTATCGACAATTCAATGAACCTTGATGCATCTTCGCATATACTTTGGTGAAAGAAACAGGCCATTTTATATTATGACCACAGCCAAGCCAATATTCAGAACAGCACAAATGACCTTACATCAACGATTAGCTACTGTACCATGCCCACCGCATTTCAAGAGCTGGAACTCTTAACTATGTCGTAAAACAAACCATTGTCACAAACTCGGCTCGCTGATGTAGCATCGCACAACAGAAAGCACATTTTTGTATCAGGTTGTTATTTTGAAACTAAATATAGGAAAGTTGAGACAAGAAAATAGTGAAATGACAAGGAAAGATCAACCCAAGCAGTGTTTCCCCTGACATTATATTAGGGGGGCGGACCTTGAAGGTCAAGTTAATTTTATTTAATTATATTTTCTATATAGTGGCAGATCACAACAGAAGTCATTTAAAGTTACCTTTACGATAGAACAGGTCTATACCTTGTTCTTTTTTTAAACAAACTAAAAAGCCTTATGTTATTTATCTTATTTACACGACGGCATGTCATTTCGGTCTCTACGTTATGGTCGCGGACTTGAATGAAGGGCAATCTGGCGAAACGTACGTTTATTTAATAACAAATAAATCGCAATGGATTATGTATAGTAAGTGGATTATGGTTTCTGCGCTGATGCCAACTAATTTATTTACATTATATCTTCAAGACTTAAATCCTCATATGCACATCACTGCCCATTACTGTATTTGGGTGCTTAGTTGCAAAACTTAATTGTAAACTTTTCAGATCATGATGTTTTAACTGACTGAAGTTATGATTACTGACTTTATATATATTTGAATGTGTATTTTCATCCCGGCCCGGGACGATGGACTTGATATCATTACGTCATCGCGAATGACGTCATTACGTTAGGGCATAAAAGAACCGATGAACCACTTTTTTTGAACCGGTTCATTGACACGAACTGTCCGAAAGAACCTGTTCGCGGAAAAGAACAGGACTTCCCATCACTACCCGATGCGCGTGCGCAGTCTGCGCGCACACACAAGTGAGCACACTCCCACTAGTATTTGTAAATATTAAGCCGCAAAACGACTATTTGCGGTGATTTTAGCATCTGCCGTCTCACTAAATGAGGACATAAATACATGAACAACATCTCCAGAACTGCTCTGAGAGTCACTTCATGAGCATTTGACCGTTTCATTTGAGTAAAACTATCCTCATTTCATATACACACAGAAATGTAAAGGTATTCACGGCAACCCGTCAAAATACAAGTTTGGTTTAACTTGAAGGCACTGCGGCAGAAATATATTACTATTGTTCAGTAGAATGCAAGTAATGGGCTGCTTCTACTACTAAAATTATTAAAACCTTATTTTTAAGGAATAATCATACAATATTTCTTCAATGTTTTAATTGTAATATTAAATTGCCTTTATTTTCCAAAAAATTGCAAATAACAGCACAAAAGAAAGAAGATCATGGATTGCTAAACACAGGATTTCCAAATTTAAATTAAAATTTGGAAATGAACATTTTTGTACAAACTAGGCAAGGTAGACGTGACAAAGTACAATATCCCTAAATTTAAAAACCAAATAAAACAAGACCAGTGGGCCAGCTTTAAATTCATGCACTATGCAATTCAAATCTAAAGTAGCTTGTATTTAGACATAGATATAAATCGCCCACACTGATGGACATGCTGACCAATGATGCAAACTGCTCTGTACTATTAAAGGCTGGTATTCCTACTGAGCTCCAGGAAGCAGAGGAGTGGTCTACCTGTCGCCAGGCATCAACAGCCTATAACTGAAGGATATGTTGCATGATAGGTCTGAAACTGGTCAGAGAACTACCTTACCCAGAGGGAATAATGCCAAGGAGTCAAGACCACAGGGAGAAAACTCACCTCTCACTACCAGGAGTGGTGATGCGGTAGAACCTGTGGCGCAGGTGGTGCTTATCACCATGGTAACAGGTGGTGCAGAGGTCATAGTTGGTGCACTCCGCACATTTCCATCGGATCCCAATGATGGGCTGCTGCCGACAGGTGTCACACATGGTGCCATCATGCTTGATTCCTGTAAGATGGTAATTACACACATATGACACAGGAGTTGACGTCCACCTGCATTGCTTCAACTAAAGTTTGCTCTCTTTCTCTCTCTCTCTCTCTATATATATATATATATAGAATATATCTATATATATATAGAGAGAATATATATTTTTTTTAAGAAATTAAGCATCAGATAATGTTCAGTAATTAATGCTATTTTAAAATATCACTAATGTATGTTCGACCTAAACAAGCTCGGTCTTGTTTAGATCAGGTGACAGATGCACTGATACTACACTAGGTTAAAGAGTCTCACCTGTGGGCGCACTGTCTAAAATCCTCACATCATAAGCCCCGGAGCAGCGGTAATTGGCGGCGGTGCCGTTATCCCACACTACCACCACTTCCTCTGGGCTCTCAAAACTCCTGACGGTGCCGAGGTGCCCTTCTCCTCCGTCCTGTTTACCCCACTTCCAGTCAGGCCCGCGGATAACTCGAGCACCCACTCCTTCCATCATGACTCGGTTATTCCTACCGGTGGTCATTTACGAGCAAATGTTGCAATAAAAGTGACTTTTAGCTAGCCGTCAAGCCAGCTCAGAAAACGTGAGGTTTTAAATTACGTTAACGGATTCGTCTCGTCTTACATCTGGGTCAACGGCAAGTGAAGGAGGGCAATTTAGCTGTATGGACAAGTAAAGGGATGACCTAGTTTTCTTAAGTCATACAATTAATTGTCTATTGATATCCTGACGACAGAATTTAACTGAAGTATAAAGAAATGTGCAAGTTAGCAACACATAAATGTAACGTTAAGTCGTTTTCGTGAAATATCTCTTACGGAGAACAGTTAGCAAATTTAGGTTGTAATGATCATTTATTCTGGAAACAATTTTGTGGTAAATTTGGAAAACGGTTACATTTCAGTCTCTAACGGCTGGTTTTTAGCAAAGGCCAGTTAGCAAGTCTAGGCTAACCAGCTATAGCTAGCCTTACTAAAGTTGTATGCTGTTACTTGGCGTTAGCAAAATTGCAACAAAAACTTTCGATTTAGAAAAAAAAACAACCGTCGTTTTTATCGCGAGATGTAAAAATGGTTTGCGAACTTTGCTGTGCGTTCAACAGATGGTCCAACTCTGCGTGACGCGATTCAGAATGTCTGCGCGAGCTGCTTGTTCGTGAAAAGCTTCTGCAAAAAGCCGCTCAAGCTTCCCGTGCAACTAAGCCAGTTTCAGCAAGGCGTCCCGGTTTTTAATAAATGGCAGTGTAATATCTGAATGAATGGCTGTAGATGAAGTAATCGCAGTTCTTCATGCCCGAAACAAATGCACGCACGGGTCTGTAAACAGCAGCCACTTCGCCACGGATGAGGAGACCTTTGTTAGTGCTTTCCCAAGAATTCCACCAGCAGAACTTAATATTTCCTTGTCAAAAACGATTCGGAGATAATTTCTGAAAGATATCCTTAAAGCCGACCTTTACGCCCAGGTAATATCAAAGAATTGGTGAAAATACGGTCTTGAGCAATGTTTCATTGAGGGGCAACTCAAGACGAACGCGTCGCCATTATTGTCAATCAGAGCTCGAGCCAGTGGAGGTGGGACTGTTTGCGATCCAAGCAGTTCCCGTGGCGTAAAATGACGTCACGCCAGGATTTAAAGTGAGCAGAGCCCAGACACAAAATATTTGGTGGAATCTGGCTGTATTATCTGTCTGATTGTATTATATCACACCTAATCTTTACGATGTATCTCAATATTTGTAATTAATTATTATATACATACATACTCAAAAAATGTTGTTATTTACATTTAATCATTTAGTAGAAGCTTTTATCCAAATGAGAATAATAGAAGTAATCCGACCAACAAGCTGCCTGGGACCTGGGAAGTCTTAGTTAGTCTAGCACAGTACACATAGGAACGGTTTTTTTTTTTTTTTTTATAAATTAGAGAAATAGAATATAATAGGTGAGTGCTAGGTCAGGTTTTATGTTCTGTATGGAACGTTTTTAATATTATATATTAAGCCAAACTTATAAGTAATTATTAATAATGAATAAAGATTATAAAAATGAAATTAAAAAATGTCGTTATTTATTTATTTATGTTTCATTTCTGAAGGCTTGGACCTCCAATTCTTCAAAGTAATAAAAGTAGTGAAAAGGTTCTGCAGCACTGAGAGGACAATTAAGACCTCAATGTTATATTCTGTCTTTTTATTTATTTATTTATTTATCCGCCTTATTTTTCCGGTCTGGGCTGCTTCTACACTGAAGCAGCACTCACTTGGATGGACTGTTCTCATTGAGCATGAGAAAGTATCCCCGCCCCTTGTGCTCTCCCATTTCCTTCCTCCTAGGAGACAGGGTCAGAGTCAGTGGAATGAGCAGACGGGTCCGAGTGAGTTCACGCCAGCACACATCCCACATGCCTCACTCTTCCCCACAGTGAGAGGATTCCCTAGTTCTCTTCTCCCATGAAGATCAGTGCCCCTCATCAGGAGCGAGCAGTCTGGTCTCTTTTGGAGGACCCAAGGAGGATGTTTCTGATGACTTCTGATGTGGAGGAATGGTTGTGCTCCATGGAGGACCCTGGCCCCTTCTGCCAAGAGAACCAGGTGATGTCAAGCCCAGTGTGGACAGCGAGCTCAACCACATCCTCTCAAAGGCCTTTGAAGAGCTTGGCTTAGAATGGTCAGCCCCATAAGAGCCTTGCCCACAGCTGCCTCAATGAATGGTTCCTGCAAGGGCACCACCAGCAAGCCACCTGCCAGAGACCTGCACCATTCTTTCCGGACGTTCATGAAGAACTTACCAAGTTGTGGTGCCCTCTCTACTCAGCCCGCATTAACTCTTCTGCCTTCGCTGTCTTCACCTCCATTGACAGTGCTAAACAAAGAGGTTATGAGAAGCGTCTTCCCTTTGAAGAGGCCAGTCACTGTGCATCTCAGCCCAGATGGATGCTTACATATCCAAATAGCCCCTTATCACGACCATTCTTGAGATTCACGTTCAAAGGGGTGACTTACCAATATACAGTCCTTCCATTCGGACTTTCTCTGGCAATGCGAACCTTTACGAAGTGCATGGCTACAGCCCTCTCCCCTCTGAGACAGAAGGGAGCTCAGTCAGATCACAAGTGAAAGTGAAGTGATGTGTGGCCAAGTATGGTGACCCATACTCGGAATTTGTGCTCTGCATTTAAAGTCTGCGTGAACCGGAAGTTGCTGCCGACTTTATTTCAGTGGTGACGTATATTTCCAGCTGAAACTGAGTATTGAATAGAGGGCGTGGTTTTATTTTTGTGCTCCTCCTCTCTGTCTCTCACTCATAGCAAATTAACGGTTGGAGGGGCGTGGTTAAGGATATTCTGCCAAAGCCGTCAAACTGACATCATCAGAGAAGGAATGCCATTCCAGAGCGGAAGCAAATGTTCAGATTTTGATTAGACTTTATTTCAGTGTAGTGACGTATTTCCAGCTGAAACTGAGTATTGAATAGAGGGCGTGGTTTTATTTTTGTGCTCCTCCTCTCTGTCTCTCACTCATAGCAAATTAACGGTTGGAGGGGCGTGGTTAAGGATATTCTGCCAAAGCCGTCAAACTGACATCATCAGAGAAGGAATGCCATTCCAGAGCGGAAGCAAATGTTCAGATTTTGATTAAAGATTACCAAGACAAACTACTTTTTTTTTCAGTGGATTAACTTGCACGGATTAATTGTTCACCTCACAACTAGCAATGTGAGCTAATAAAGTAAATGAAGTCCATTTTGATTTCATGAGGACTTTAACCCATCCACACAGTAGTGAGCAGTGGGCAGCCATATTGCTGCGGCACCTCGGGAGCAGTTGGGGGTTCGGTGCCTTGCTCAAGGGTCTCACCTTAGTCGTGGTATTGACTAAGTGAATACGAAGAGAGTGCTGGTTATTCACACCCCCACAATCCCTGTCGGTACCGAGACTCAAACCCTTTTAGGAAAAGGTTTAATGGATAGACAGGTATACAGAGCACTAATTAAATATATATATATATATATATATGACTCAGGTTTAGGATCTAGATTATAATATGTGTGGATAGGAGTATTCTACCTAATCTGGGGCATGAAGAGCTAATTGTCAGTGTTAGAGGAGCTGAACACGCAGCGCTAAGCATGAGCATGTGGTCTGAGTGCTCCATAGATTGGAGAGAATATGAAACATCCACCGTGACCACAATTTTTTCCCTCCAATTTTTTTCCCCCAGTCCTTCCCCTTCTCAAATTTCAGACTCATCACCTATGTACGTTTACTTGACATCCAGTACAGTAGGTGGCGATGATGCTCCTAAGGAGTTATTCGCCATTAAACAAGAAGAAGAAGAAGAAGAGGCTAGTATCAGTTACAAGAATAACAAACCAGGGAGAACAAGTTAATTTGTTTGGGTCCCAGCGCACATAGGAGTGAAGGGAAATGAAAGAGTGGACAAGGTCGCAAAGAAGGCCTTGAAGAAGGAAAATGTAGAAATGCAAATAAGAATCAATAAAGCAGAAGTGAAGTGCATAATCTGGCAAAAAATTAACCACAAGTGGCAAGAAATGTGGGATAATGAGGGGAAAGGGAGACATATATACCGTATTCAAAAGAGTATCAAAGTAAATAAGGTAGAAATTGGAAACAGGAAAGAGGAAATTGTATTAACAAGATTAGGGCTGGGACATTTGCTCTAAATAAATCATTAAAAATGATAGGGAAACATCAGACGGGTCTGTGTGAGGACGAGGAGTGTCAGGAAGAGGAATCAGTGGAGCATGTAATTCTACATTGTAGGAGATACCAGGCAGAGAGAGATAATGGAAAATAATCTGAAGGAGGTAGGGGTGCAGAAATTTACTTTAAAAACAACCCTATGGGTGATAGAGCACAGGAAAGAGAACTATTCGTTTTTTTTAAGGGAAACTGATCTTTGTTATAGGATATGATGGGAAGGAAGGAAGGGTAATTATTGGGTATTTTTGGAATGAAGGTTTTTTTTTTCCCTCCTCCCCCTCTATCCCTAATTTATAGTAGAAATAGATTGTGAATTTACTTACTGATCCACACTCCGGAACAGAAGGGGGCGGTAATGCACCAATAAGATGAATGCCAACCACCGTTAAAAAAGAAGAAGAAGAAGAGGGTAGTTGAGCAAACTCTAAAATTAAAACAGGTTGATCTACAAATACCATCAAGTACAGCAGAAGCTAAAGCATACATCAGGAAATATGCACAATCAGTATGGCAGGTATATTGGGATGGTATTGAAACAGGTAGACATTTATATAACATACAAAAACAAGTTGGTGCTGGGAGGAGGGAGAGCAGGAACCGTAAGGAAGGGAATATTATAACTCGTCTGAGAATAGGTCACACAGGACTTAATAGTACATTGTTTAAAATTGGCAAGCACCCAACTGGGGAATGTATTTATTGTAGTCAGCAAGAAACAGTTGAACATGTACTGCTTCATTGCAGGAAATACAACAAAGAAAGATGCCATTTTATTCAGTCATTAAAGAAGGTTGATCACAAAGACTTCTCTATAACTGGTATTCTAGGGGAAAAGGCTATATATGATTACATCATTAAGTTTATTAAAGAAACGAAGTTAAGTAAAAGAATTTTTAAAAAGTTTTTTTTTTTGTAATTTTTTTTTTTTAATTATTATTAAAATCTGTTTATTTATTTATTTATTTCTATAATTTATTTTTTATTTTTAGTTATTTATTTTATTATTAATAATATGATTAATTTTTTTTGTTTTTTTTTCTCCCCCTTCTCGCATTATGTCAATCCCATAAGCACGTATTCTGTTCCACACTCCAGTCCAGTCGGTGGCGGTAATGCACCTACAAGTTGGTTTGCCAACCGCCAATAAACACCAAAGAAGAAGAAGAAAGAAGGGTAGTTGAGCGGAAAAGGACACCGGTGGGGGGCATTACATGTAACTCCAAATCAATAAACTCCCGTTGTCTTCAAGAAATTGTCATCAGCTAATCGGAAATGTTTTCTCTTTCTACTTCCCTTCAGCCACAGGTATCAAATCACTGTCTATATAGGACAGCGGGTTTCATAAATTAACGTGCGCAGGCTAGCCGGTTAGCTAGCATATGTAACAAGCAGCACTTAAGATTTGAGCGAATAGTTTTCGAACATCATGCAGAAAAGGCTATGTCATGTTATTAGTCCAGTTGTTGTTTTTTTTTGTTTTTTTTGTAATCTCCCTTAAAGTCATGAACATTCAATCCACCACAGTATTTCAAGTGTGCTTAATTCTTTATTATGTTTAATAGCTTCAGTTTTGAAAATGACGTTTTAATAGCCGACTTAAATGTCAATGACATTTAGCTAAGAATACGTTCATAGCTTTTATTCATGTACCCTAAAAACAGCCTGACAGTAAATAATATATGCATGTTTTTTAAATAATTAAAAAAATCCAGGGGCCTCATTTATCAACAGTGCGTAAAAAAGGTTCTATATTTTGTCCTTATATTTACACACATTCCTATACATATAAGTACAAGTTGGTAGATCATACACTTTGCGTGAAACTGCTTACGCACTCATTACGCACACATCTGTGCATACGCACTGTTGATAAACATTTTTCATAAGTGATCTCCCCCCCCACCCCCCCACACACACATATCACAAATATGTCTAATATTTTACAGACATTTCAGTCTGTTTTACTGATAGAGTCAGCTTTACTGATACTATTGCCTTCTTGATAAATGAGTACACTAACTTTAGATAACATTTTCATTATGGGCGAAAATGATGGACAGTTTAATGGGTTTTTTTTTTTTTTTTTTTTAGAAATGTATAAATCGTTTTCACACAATCAAAAATGTAATGGTTTAACCATTGTTTTTACTCCATGTTTAATTACTCATTGATGTATTATTTACATTGTGGAATTTCACATTTTGAGAGAACACCCCAATATAAATTACATGTTTTAATTAAAGGTGTTATAAAAATTTAATTCTCAAGACCCAAAAGACGAAAAACTTGGTTTGGCTGTTTATCTCCACAGGTAACAGTCCAGCTGAGTCACCTCATCAATGCCCTGCACTCTCTGAAGGGTTCAGTGAGCAGCAATACTTCAGTCAATCACAAACACAGAGAGAACGCATCAGAACAAGATCTGAACTGCACAGAGGTAATTACATTCATCTGTTCACTGATAAATACTGTACATTTGTAAGTTATTGGAACCCTCCCTTTGTCCCCTCTAGTCATTTATTGGAAATGTGGTTATAAAATTGAGCAGTTGAACGTTAGCAGCTTTTAAATGAATGATGCTCTTCTGAATCCTAACCGTGAATGTTTTTCCTCTTTAAATTCTGCATCTGTGGTGTTGTGCTGGGAAGCCATCACTGACCCTCCGGGATTTAGTATTGACAGATCTCGGGGTCAGGCAGCTAGATGAGCTGGTGCAGAAGCTTCTGCCTTGTGTTACTCAGCAGGAGTCGCTCTCACAACTGAGGACTGTGCCAAATATCTGGAGGACTTCCCATCTTTCCTCAGATTCGTTCTTTCACAACAAACATGGTGAGGCAAAAAAATAATTTTCCTTCACTTTCTCGATACCTGAGCCTATGACATAAATCTTAAACTTTGTTCATTTTTATTTATTTTGTAATCTTGTTTTTATTCATTTCAAATAATAAAACATACTATATGGTATTTTGATGATCCCATCTCATTGTAATTTGATGAAGTTGTCACTGAAGGTTCCATGTCAGTGTTGCTGTTTCTTTAGCACTTTTTCAGCGTTTTCCTTTGCCACAAAGAAATGTCAATAATAAAATGCACTTATGTGAATGAGACTACTTAAACCTCCCTCATTAGGACTGTTTTTTTGTTACCGACAGTTTAAAGAACTTTTATTTGCATTTATGCACTCAACAGTTCACTCAATAGTTAATTGCTGCAGCCATCCATCACTGTAATCTTGATTGTTATATAATTGATTGTGCAGATTTCTCGTATTGTAAGGCTAAATTTACCACATGTATTAACTGTTTAACTTCTGCTTTCCTGTTCAGGGTTTTCAAGAATGGGCGGTGTTACTCCTGTGTTCTCGAAGCAGAACAAGTCACCTCTCCAGACACTATGTACAGATCTCAAATATTTGCCATGTAAAGTGTACAGTATTTTATTATTCAGTTGTCACACAGTAAACATGCAACTTCATTTGACATGATCTGTGTTTGATATTCATCAAATATTAATCTTTTTTTTTTAATTTTCAGTGATGGTCCCAAATCGTGGCTTTAAAACTCTGAAGTCCAGAACACGCCGTCTACAGGGAGGCTTTGACAGTTCAGGGGAGCCTGAGGGATTTACACCATCATTTATGAAGGTCACCCACACAGTAATACAGTGCTTTCTTTTAAATTATGTTATGTAGTGTTTATTATTTATGCTTTAAGGTTTTTTAGCACATTGTTAATGTCCTTTGTGAAAGTGAAGGTTTGTATGGCCATTTTAATATTATTTATGTTTTTGTCAACCAGGGTTTCCTTACACGAGATAAAGGGCCAGATGTTGAAACACTGGACAAGCTCCTTAAAAACAAAAACATTCCTGATGGTCAGCATGATGCTTTTAAGACTGGTTTTGCAGAGGGATTCCTAAAAGCACAGGCCCTAACACAGAGAACCCAAGGCAAGTTTTCTTAAGGCTTTCAGTAGACAAAAGCTCCATAAAACCATTTGTGTGAGTTTTGAAAATAATGTGATCTAGTACCTTCATACAGTACTGTAAATACCGTAAGTCTGTCTCTCACAGCCTTGTTTTTGCCCTGACTAAGGTCTATTGAATGGAGAAAGTTTCTCAACCTGATGTAATTATTTCCTTTCTCACTTTATTATTGTATTTAAAAAACATCATATTGTCATCTCCAATAGAATCATTAAGGAGGACACGACTGATACTATTGGTGCTTTTGCTGGTGGGCTTATATGGACTCTCAAAAACACCTTTCTTATCAGGTAAATATTATTTAGAATCTTCGGCATGTATGATTTGTCTCCCTAAATTCCGTATAGCTTATGCCCGGTGTCATGTCTACCAGTGTGAATCTAAAATTGTAATCATTAGTAAAAGTTTTGGCTTGGATTGAAAACCATTAATGCTCTCTTGGCTGGCATGCCCCTTTTGTGGCTTTGAGAAAGCTTTGTGTAGTGCTTTGTGTGTGTGTGTGTGTGTGTGTACTGGTTTATATAACCTGGTGGGGACTTAAACCTGACTACACACTAGGGCTGTGCGATTAATAGAAATCGTCATAAAATCGCGATTTGAGCTTTCGCGATTTCTTAATCGCTTTATAGCATGATTTTCGGCGCCCCCAACCTCCCGCAGTATGCTATCCGAACCAATCAGAATGCAGCGCGCCTAAATGGAGCACTAGAACAGAACAGACCGGGCGGGCATACAAACAAAATCGTGATTAAAATCGAAATCGCAAAATTGATCAAAGAAATCTCGTTAGGTTTTTTTTGTCCATATCGCACAGCCCTACTACACACAGACTCATGGGGACTCGTGTCACGGTGGGGACCTAAATTGTGGTCCCCACGGGTACAAAAGCTTATAAATCATACAGAATGAAGTTTTTTGAAAATCTAAAAATGCAGAAAGTCTCCTGTGAGGGGTAGGTTTAGGGGTAGGGTTGGTGTAGGGCAATAGAATATACGGTCTGTACAGTAGAAAAACCATTACGCCTATGGAGAGTCCCCACAAGGATAGCTGACCAGACGTGTGTGTGTGTGTGTGTGTACTATAATGTAACCTTTCCGGACAGTGCGATTCCGAACCACATCAGGGCTGGACTCAGCAGTGGACCCTGTCCAGATGAAGAACGTCACCTTTGAGCATGTGAAGGGTGTGGAGGAGGCCAAGAATGAGCTGCAGGAAGTGGTGGAGTTCCTCCGGAACCCACAGAAGTTCACTGCTTTGGGAGGAAAGCTGCCTAAAGGCAAGAGCACACTTTTGCTGAAAGTCTCCAAGCCAGAACCATTCAAATTAATAGTTACATTTAAATTCTACTGTTGTTTGCTCACCGTCATGTTTTAGCAAACCTGTATGATTTTTCTTTTTTTTTTATCTGTGGAATACACTTTTTAAAAATACGTACAACTACATCTACCTTCTTCACCATCCAGTAGTAGTCTCAAGCTTCAAAAAGGATAAAAAAAGACACCATAACAGCAGTCCATATTTAAATTTTTTTTTTTCTTTTCATAGGAATCTTGTTGGTTGGGCCTCCAGGTACAGGAAAGACCCTGTTGGCCCGTGCTGTGGCAGGTGAGGCAGATGTGCCATTCTACTACGCATCTGGCTCAGAGTTCGATGAGATGTTTGTTGGTGTTGGTGCCAGTCGAATCAGAAACCTTTTCAGTGAGTACCTAGCTTGCATAGAGCCAAATCATAATTCAAGCCAGATTGTTTATAGATGAGGACATACAATGTGCCTGATTCTGAGTTCAGTGAAAGTCAAAAGCGCTCTCCTGTGCCTAATTAGTGAATGAATTAATGTATGCATGTATTAAAGCAGTTCTCCTGCATTTGTTCTCTAGGGGAAGCTAAAGCTAATGCTCCTTGTGTTATCTTCATTGATGAGCTGGATAGTGTTGGAGGAAAGAGGATCGAGTCCCCCATGCACCCCTATTCTAGACAGACAATCAATCAGCTTCTAGCAGAGATGGATGGGTGAGCCGTGCTACTCAGAGTGACTTCATTGCAGTGTGTACTTGAGTGAAAAGTTTGAGTTTCCTTCACTAACTTTTGGTTTTTAACATATGCAGGTTTAAGCCAAATGAAGGTGTCATCATAATTGGAGCAACAAACTTCCCTGAAGCTTTGGATAAGTATGTATATTTCTTTTCGAACATCTAAAGACTAAAGCTTGCTTGTTTTACAATATGCCAAAAGATAATAAGATGTATGTTATTGTGGGTTTGTTGAAGTCTTTTGTCAATATAATGTTGTTGATTGGTCAGAAAATCTGAATGCAGTCTTGTTCCCAAGTGCTCTGATCCGGCCAGGCCGTTTTGATATGCAGGTCACTGTCCCCAGACCAGATGTGAAGGGCCGCACTGAAATCCTCAAGTGGTACCTTAAAAAAATTAAAGTAGACAGTGGTAAGTGGTCTGTGAAAGACTCATTTCTTAATGTTGTGAGGTGGTAAAAAAAAAAAAGTAATTGTTCTTAAGAATTATTGTATTTTCTGGACATTAGCTGTGGAGGCAGAGGTCATTGCCAGAGGAACGGTGGGGTTCTCTGGAGCCGAGCTGGAGAATCTAGTTAATCAGGCTGCACTAAAGGCAGCTGTCGATAGCAAAGACATGGTGACCATGAAGGAGTTGGAGTTTGCTAAGGACAAAATACTGATGGGTAGGTACCTCTAACTCGTGCTGCATGAAGTACGTTTTGTTGCTCATATTAGTCACATTTACCCCTTAATTTCAGATAATGAAATTTTTCCATAGTTCACCGGAAATCATTTTTTGTAGAAACACCAAAACCAAAAATAAAGTTTTAGTAATTAAATTTGGGCAGCTGAATTCTGTATTCTGTTCAGGGTGTCATATACTATCCTAGTGTGCATAGGGTGTCATAGTAAAGCTGTTTGGCAACAAGACGCCTTTTGATATTTCAGCCGAACAGATTTTACATATGACTGGTTTTTTGGTCCAGGGTCACGTAAGTCGCATGGGTATATTTGTAGCAATAGCCAACAATACGTTGTATGGGTCAAAATTATCGATTTTTTGTAAATTTCCTACCGTAAATTTATCAAAACGTAATTTTTGATTAGTAAAATGCATTGCTAAGAACTTCATTTGGACAACTTT
This sequence comes from Sinocyclocheilus rhinocerous, assembly GCF_001515625.1. Lineage (NCBI taxonomy): Eukaryota > Metazoa > Chordata > Actinopteri > Cypriniformes > Cyprinidae > Sinocyclocheilus > Sinocyclocheilus rhinocerous. The sequence goes on along the minus strand of NW_015626034.1, from coordinate 50,525 downwards.
AAAGGCGATTTTTTCAATATTTTGATTTTTTTGCACCTTCAGATTCCACATTTTTTAAATCGTTGTATCTCAGCCTAATATTGCAAAACATTGTCTTATCACAACAAACCATACATCGACGGAAAGGTAATTTATTCAGCTTTCAGATGATGTATAAATCTCGATTTCAAAAAAATTGACCCCATGACTGGTTTTGTGGTCCAGGGTCACATATTGCTATTCTAGTATCAGTCTTGGTCCTGAAGAAGTCTGTCCATGCTGACATGTTTACCTGTTGCAGCTTATTTACATTGTGTGCATGGAATTGACCATTAGAGAAGCACAGATTTTTGGCCCGTTAAATCCATTAAAAATTTCATTTTTCTGCTGTTTGGGTTGAATATTTTCAGTGGCTGAAATTTTGGTGCATCCCTTGTTTTCCATTGACTTTTCCTTTCTGCAGGGCCGGAACGCAGGAGCGCAGAGATTGACAAGAAGAATAAAGAGATCACAGCGTACCATGAGTCAGGCCATGCTATTATTGCATACTACACCAAAGATGCCATGCCCATAAATAAAGCCACTATTATGCCGAGAGGCCCCACTTTGGGTCATGTGAGTACACTTTAATTGATTATAAGAGTTTCTACTTTGAAAGGGCTCATCTCTTCACATTAGGTTGAAACTATAAAGTCAACGTTAGAATTTTTTGGAGCTACATGCTTATTTTTCAAGTGTGAGACAGTGTGCCAGTATTTTTGTTTTCCTCTCTATAGGTGTCCATGCTCCCAGAGAATGACCGCTGGAGTGAAACTCGTTCTCAACTTCTGGCCCAGATGGACGTCAGCATGGGCGGCCGAGTGGCTGAGGAGCTCATCTTTGGCAGTGAGAATATCACCACTGGTATGTTGCAGTACTGTTTGCTCTGGGGTTGCAGTGTCATTCAAAATGTTTTTGTATTATTTATAATGAAAGACTAGTATTATTATATTATAGAGTGACCTTGCTGTAAGTGTGTTTATTGTATATCACATTTTGCAAATATGCGAGAAAACAATGCATGAATAATAAATACTGCAAAATTATGCTAATCACTTATTTCTGTTCATCTGTGTAATGTTTTGTTGTTTTTCCTTAGGAGCATCAAGTGATTTTGACAGTGCTACAAAAATAGCCAAACTGATGGTGACCAGATTTGGCATGAGTGAAAAGGTTTGTCATATTTAGCAAATTATTTTTGCTTACTGAATATGCATGTATATGGATATTATTGTGAGATTTTATTTACTTTATTTACCAGAGTTGGTTGTATTCAAATTTATTGATGCCAAATGTCATTAACTCTTGCATATTTTCATGCATAAAGACTTCATCTAAGGAAAAATAAATGTTATGACATAAATTGCATGTTATTTCCTAAGTTAAATAATTTACTTATGAAAAAGAAATGAAGTAGACCATTTTACACCTGTTGTTTCCATGACAGTTAGAATTCAATAGAAAGCAAGGCACCTCACTAGGTTTTAAAAAATAGTTTTTTTTGTTTTTTTTCCAGAGCTTTTTTTTCATTGACTCCTTGATTTTTGTGTCATTCTTTTTTGTTAATAGTTGGGTGTCATGACATATGCTGACCTCACCAAGCAGAGCTCAGAAACTCAGGCAGCCATTGAACATGAAGTCAGGATACTTCTGAGGGTAAACTTTGTTCTGATCTAATTCGATCCTCAAATCAGTACTTCAACATTGCATTTTTAAGCACTCAACAGCCTGCTGTTAACATTTCTTGATACCAGCTACAATTTTTTCCCCGTTTTTGGCTCACATATTTGTTTGAATTGTCCTAGGATTCCTACGAGCGTGCTAAAGCGCTCCTGAAGTCTCGTTCTAAGGAACACAAAAATCTTGCTGAGGCTTTACTGCGGTATGAGACATTGGATGCCAAAGAGATCCAGCTGGTCTTAGAGGGAAAGACAATAGGCAGCAGATGAGGGCTCACCAGGACCTTCAGGCAACAGGGAAAGGACAATGGAACCCTAAAAGACATGAATGTACATATGCAACCAAGAGCTTGGTAGGCCAACACTCCCCATTGGTAAAGATGTTTTTTTTTTTTTGTTTTTGTTTTTTTTCCTGAGTGCCAGATCTCTAAAAATGTTTTCTTCCAAAGAAATTGTTATTGTGAGAATTTAACTCATTTAGTATCTATTTCAGTGGTTTTCTGTCCCATTGACTGCAGGTGCTGCCGTATTTGTAGTGGAGCAGAAGCTGATATTGAATAAATCATTAAGCTGTAGGCAACAGTCCAGTTTACTATAAAGTTAGGGACAAATTGCTGTTCACTGTTTCTGACAGAGTTGTCTGAGCCAGGCTGAGCATATGTTGCATGGTGGCCTTTGAGAAATAGAAGGGAATGTATTTTTCTCTGAGGGAGTGGGGAATGTTTCAAAGCACTTTGGTACTGGGACATTATATTATTTGTGTGATGCATATAGGGCTGTGCGATATGGACAAAAAAAACCTATTGCGATTTCTTTGATCAATTTTGCGATTTCGATTTTAATCACGATTTTGACACACACAGACATGCTTTACAGTCATTAATGCATTCAGTGTGAATTTGAAACATATTTCCTGCTCCATTTAGGCGCGCTGCATTCTGATTGGTTCGGATAGCATTCTGCGGGAGGTCGGGGGCGTGGAAAATTGTGCTATAAAGCGATTAAGAAATCGCGCAAGCTCAAATCGCGATTTTATGACGATTTCGATTAATCGCACAGCCCTAGATGCATATCATATTGCCTGCTTGTGAACAATGCTGCTTCAAAATACCTTAATAGTCACAGTAAGTTAATACATCAGAGCCTCAGTATGCTATTAGATAAACTTTCTGATAAGAAATTCCAAGTGGCCCAGTAATCAATAAACTTGTGTAGTTTGAGCTCTATTTCACAAGACTGTTTTTATACCATTATACCATCTGGAATATTACATGTTCCATGTTATAGGTTTAAATACTTACTCTCTTGCATCAGTTTGATCATACAAAAAAACAAAAGGGAGACTAAAATGTGGTATTCATTTAAATTTGATATTAGATCTGCATTTCTCTGGTTCCAGTGGTTTTTACACTCTGTTTATTCAGCTTTATTCAACATATTATTTATTCATGTACAGTAGCTCTACATCTATGAGTTTACCTTGCCTCCATGTATGTTTGCCTTTTACCCAAGCTCTTTTTAGTTGTGTGTATATACAGTATATATTTATAATTAATAAAATTAAAAACAAGGACATTGTATCATTGTATATAAGTGTATTAGATTGATTTTAGTCTGAGTTCTGCCTGGTTTGTAATTCAAAATTATTTTTCTTTTGAAGCTGTTGCACATTAAATAATGAATGGGAGCTGAACTGAATAAAGGAAACATAACTCTGCATAATTGTTATTTTCATGTACTGTGGTAACTTCTGCATTGCAAGAACATTACCATTATACAAGTAAACAAGTCTAAACTAAATGCTTCATTTTATGAAGAAAATGCAAGTAGTATAAAAGCTGGTGCCAAGTTGGTGTTCTAGATCAGGCATCCTCAAATCTGGCCCACGAGATCCACTTTCCTGCAGAGTTTAGCTCTAACCCTAATCAAACACACCTGAGCATGCTAATCAATGTCTTCAGGCTCATTAGAAAATCACAGGTAGGTGAGTTTGATGAGGGTTGGAGCTAAACTCTGCAGCGCATTGGCCCTCCAGGGCAAGATTTGAGGAACCCTGCTCTAGATGGTTGCTTACTGGCCCAAATTATAAGTCTGAGGATCTTCACCCAGTTATGTCTCTTTGCTTTGAAAAGGAATTAGCTTTCCTCTAGAAGCCACACAGTTAAAATGACACCGGTTCATTTTTGATGGAGCTACACATCAAATACTCACACTTCTGACATTTCAAGACTTTTGTTTATCTTTGAAATACAAATGAAGATATTTTTAATGAAATCCAAGATTCCTGTCCCTCCATTTTAAAGTCCATTCACACATTTTGACAGTTCAAAAGGTTCATAAATGGATTGTAAAAGAAATCCACTTTAATTGAGCAGTTTAATTAACATAGGCTTTATTCACGTATTAACGCTGACAAAAGCATATATAATCACATCAAATATGGTAAACAGACTTTCAGTGGAGGAACAGAAGTCACTCGGGTTTAATAAAAATGTTGACGTTGTTACTGTAATTATATTACAGTTACTATGAATTTCAACTACATTACATTTTGCACATTTCTGGAATAATATATGTTGTTAAACCGCATAAACACATTACACCAAATACACAAAATAATGTTCTTTTTTAGCAATGTCATATGATCCCTTTAAAACAACACGCTTGAAAATCTGCCTTCACTATACTTTGAACATGCTTCTGAGTGCTTTAAAAGTAACTACAAGAAATTGTCTTTTTTTTCTTACTCTTTATTTAATAAAATGTTAATTTTACAAGTATATTGAGAAAGAGATAGGACATAATGAAGAAAACGCAGAAGTTTGATTTTCGAATTCAGTGCTGCCATAATTTCTGGCAAAATCCAAAAAAAGTTAGAAATACTGGAGTAAAAGCAATGCCATGAAGCAGCCCAAAAGTAATGACTAGGAGCACAATGGTGAAGAAAGTTCTGAATATGTAGCTGCTGAAAGCACAACCACACCCACAATTGTAGACAGAGCCCCCTGAAGTATGGGGTAGCCCAGGTGTGTCATTGCCTCCACAACTCTTTCATTCACATTGGGCTTAGTACTGGACACAAACGTGTAAGAGATATGAGCAGAGAAGTCCATAGAAAAGCCGATGCTAATGACCAGGTTTATCATGGAGATTGAATCAAGACTTACGTTTAGCAGTGCCATAAAACCGGTGACTCCCAAAATGACTGAAACGATGGCAAAATCAACCCACAAGGCACAAAGAGGATTTGGAATCAGCACAAGGGAGATGAGCAGCATTACTAGGGTTGCCACAATGATGGTCTGAAGAGTGATATGCCCTATTACTGTATATTGATCATGGTATATAAACGCTGGATGGTAGAACAACAGCGGACGTGGGCAGCTGTCAGCTGTCTTCCATAGTGAGTTCAATATGCTCTTCTCGTTTGAATTCTCAACAACCGTCTGAAGAAACAGACGTGAAGCAGCTATGTCGTTATTGGTTATGATGACATCCTGTTTGAGCATTGGTTGGTGGTCCAGGAACTCATAAAGATGTCTTTTAAATTGACCTCCTGAGCTGATGTTATTACTGTGTTTCTCGGCATACTTTTCGAAGGAATGAAGCCAAGATGTCGACAACTTCTTGACAAAATTCAATTCCTGAAACTGTACAAAACACAACTCCAGTTGATGGCGTTTGCTCTCCTCCCAATATGGAAATGTGCCGTTGATAGCTAACATTACATTTGGACCACAATAATCAAAGTATGTCTTTTCAACTTCATAGTACTGGATGATGTATGATTTATCAAGTGCTAGGTTCCTGAGATCAATACCTTCCTTAAGTTGCAGGCAACCATAAACACTAACAGCAATGTATGTTAAGTAAATCAAAATGACTAAAGCTTTACTCTCCAAACTGTTGTCAAAAATGGTCCATAATACTTCCTGAAGAACAGTGTCATTGGGTGCTCTTCCTCAGTGCCTGTGTTATGGTCGTAAGATCCTCCAACACAACAGAGAGTATAGACTTTAGAGCGTCCTGGTGGGACCTCTTCTGGGACCTTCATGCAAGTTAACCAGTGTCTGTTCGCCCCCTCTCTTCTGCCATTCAGAGCCAAACAAGCTCCAAAGAAAGTGATGTTATAGAAGAAGCAGAACAAGACAGCTGTGCCTGCAAACAGACAGAAAGACCGAACAGAGCCGAAGGGATTGCCGTAGCTGAGGTAAAAGGCTAGCACGTCAGTTAGGGTGGTGATAGTAATGGAAACGGCTGCCTCTCTGTAGGTATCAGCCAAGCGTTTTGGCACTGTGTCTTGGATGTTGGTCCGTTGGCAGCTGGAGATCATGATAAACATGTCATCAATACCGATTCCTAAAAAAAAAACTGTTTCACATCTTGAAATGAAGATCTGTCAGTTGTGGAGAATATGAAATGTAGTGCTCTTTGTACATTTGCATTTATGCATTTTGACCCGTTTATCCAATGCGAGCTACAGTGTGTGGGGTAAGATGTGTCACCTCCTTAATCCAGCACCTTTTTTTTTTTATCACATTGCCATTTTTAGAAAACAACCCATCATATATACAGCTGTATATTCTATATGGCATTGAAAATCTGTCCATGTCTCAAAATATATATGCATACTGGTCAGTTATACATGTATAAAACCATGTAAATTGTTACATTTACATTTTTTTCTGTCCAAAATGGTAGAAAGAGTTAAAGTGTATCAGATGTTGGGCCAGTGGGTCTTCTAATAGTGAACTTTGCTTCAAAATGTTGAAATTATTTCAGTACATTTAAATATTCTAAATGTTAAATTTTGGGGTTGTAGTATAAAATATAGAGCAGCAAAACTTTAGAATGGGATTGTATATTACTAGTTATTTAGGTAACACTTCAGTTTAGGGACCAATTTATTTCTGTTCTGTGCAGTGGAGCAATGTGTACAGGAGGTCGTTACGTTAGAGAGCAAGTCTACAAATTCCTGAAGCCAGGCATCTTCCAGTGTATTATTGCTCTCTTGCAGATAATAGAAAAGTCTCATTGCTTTGGCACTTTGAACAACTCCATTGTGATCCACCTCCACCTTACTAATGATATTTCCCATGTGGATACAGTTGAATTCGGAATGACAGTACTCAGGATACGTTATGTTGCCAAAATCAATGTTGCTGGCAGTGTAATCTAGAACATCAAGCATTACGTTAGAGTTGCATGTTCCGTTCACAGTTGCGCAAATATCCGAAAACACAAACTTCTGTGCGTCACGACGAGCTGCGGTGATTCTTCTTCTTGTTCGTTTGACAGGAGAATAGCAAAGATGCAAAAACCCCGTCAGTGTTCAATCGTATAATTGAAAATTGTGAGTCAATTTGTGGAAAGGTTTCTTGAAAGAATCGCCTCTCCACTTTAGCGCGGCCGTTTTTCGGTGTAAACTGCTCCACTATGTCGTTGGCTTTCAGGTCATTCAAAAAGTAAAATCCTCCTCCGAGACCTGCGGACACCGCCAGCAGTAAAGTGACAAACCACCACGGGTGAAGCCCTACGAATACCGACACTTTCAAAACAAAGCCGGATGAGCTTTTCAATGCAGTCTGAGATGCAGGACACTATGACTACTGCAGATGTGCACTGATCTGTACACCTGGCGGCGAGGAGATGTGCGGATTATATATGCCTCATTTGAATATGTAACACCTCATTTTGTTACTGTAAGTAGCCTATTGTAAGTGTATTTGTATGCCCTCGCCTTTTGGGGTGGAGCATGCATAATTGTGCTTGTATGTTAGATATTTCCCCAAAAATGTAAATAAATACTTTATGATGTTATATATGTTGTTTCCATATAGTCCATTCAGCATTAATTGCAGTAATTCAGTGGGATTTTTGTATGTAATTTGTATGACCCTATGACAGCATAAATTCACATCTGGGATTACATGAAGAGGCAAAAATTTCAAACACCTGGAATATTATTCATGCATTTTATATAGGCTACTCAAATAATTCTAATATCATGATGAGAAATTGTCACTGGATAATGAACCAATGGTGGGAAATATTTGAACGAATAAAAACCCATATTTAACATGATGGACATGGTACTTGTGGGGAATGGCTTACATTGGTGGTAAAATTATGTCAAAAAAGAATATAAAAAAGCAGGTCATATCATATCTCTCCAGAGCTCTTACAATGTACATTTGCTGGCACAAAGGATCTCTTTAGACTTTTTTCTTTTGTTATCGTGGTAACTATTTCCATTAGAATTGCTCCTCAAACCTATAATCAAAAGCTTGAGCTTCTTCTGAAAGGAAACAATTTTCTGAAGCAGTGATCCAGGTACCTCCTGTAAATGAGGAGCAACAAGCTCCCAGTGAAACAATGGACCTCTGAAGTCGCAAACAATGGGGTAACTATTTAGAAAACTGGCAGAGATTCTGAGAGAAATTGGAGAGGGATCTTGAGAAATAGCATTCTTTAAAAAAAAAAAAAAAAGTTTCCTTAGTGTTGGTAATTACAAACCTCACAGTAAATGGACATCTTTTAGGACCTAATAAAGCATGTGTTTTTAACGATAGATGTGGCCAAACGTAAAATCAATTCAACTGAGTGTTTAAATAATAGTTTGGGCATGCAATGTATACATACAAATTAATACATTTACAGATTTTGTTATTTTTGTCTTTGTATATCAGGAAAAGGTTTGTAGATGGATTAAAAAGAAAAGATCTCTCTGGTGAAGAAGCAGCAGCAGCATTTTACCCCCTTGCTGATATGGCAGTGGAATAAGTCCGAGCAGCACAAAAACTGGAACTGGTAACCCAAGAGTGTCCCATGCATACTCACTCCTGTACCTCAACATTGCTAGACACATAAAGATCCATACTGTATTGTGTTCAGGTTAAAGGTCCAGGGGTCAAATGCGGGTTAAATGTCCATAATCCAGCCCTGCCCTTAGAGAGAAAGAAAGATGGAGTCTGGTCACCATGATCTGAGCTCTGCAGTGAATAGCAACTACATACCCTTGTGAAAAAGAAGTAGACTTTAGCATACATTTTTAAAAAGTACTTATTAAGGAAATTATATACTTTAAAAGAATATACTTAAGCGCAAATTGAATGTGATAATTTGGGATAAGTGCATGCTATTTGCAATTAAATTAAAATGTAATATATTTCTTCTTGTCTTTGAAAAATTGTTAAAGTGTACTGTTGAATGTACAGACAAGCATTTATGGTTTTAAATTTAACTAAAAATCTAAAGGCATTTCTATTGAAACTTGTATGTCATCTATTTTAAAATATTTGTGAATACACATTTGTAATGATGAAGTTGCAATTTAGCACATGTAAAATCACATACTTTGCAATTTCTTAATTTCTGCAAACGGTAACAAAAACTGTATTACATCTATATTAGTGCCTGTATATAGGTTTATTTATTTATTTATTTATATGTCCTTGTTAAACTGGAACCGTTATTAACAGTATTTAACTAGTGTTAAAGTGATCAGATGACATGCATTTATAGTCAAAATACTGACAATGGTGATAAAATTAACATGCTGGAAAAAGTTTGTATTTACTTTATTATTATTATTGCTGTTGTTTTAATTCATTTTAAATATAGCTTTAAAATGGCGCTAAAGGCCTTATGGGTTTAGAACGACATGAGGGTGAGTAATTAATGACAGAATTTTAATTTTTGGGTGAACTATCCCTTTAAGACACGCCCTTTCCTCAAGCAGTTCACTGATTTTACTTTGTATACAAACATTCTAGGTAAGGGTCCAAGCTTCGAAAGTGCTGGAACTCGAGGGGGTCCTCTTGGATCAGAAAGCCAGAGGTCCGAGTGGGACATTCTGAGGATGCACACTAAATTGTGTCTAAATTGTGGCCCACAGGAGCATCACAACTGCCATAACTCTGCAACCATTTGATATTAAATGAAGCATTAATCCTTGCTTTGGGTCACTGGACTAAATATTTGTTGTCATGAGAGTTTGTTGTCAATAAACTCATTTATGAATGAAATGGTGTGAAGTATGGATTACTGAGAAAACAAAGCAGGGCATGATAATGGACAAACTTTAGTTGATGCATTTGCTGTTTGATGGTGAGGCAGTTACGACTGCGGTAAATGGGACCAATCTGTAAGCCTAAAAATAAGCAGAGTTAAAAATAAGCAAGTATAGCCATGAGGCATTAACACTATGCTTACTTTGTTAAGATGATTTTAGTGTGACAAAATGGCATTTCTGTGTACAGTTATATCCAGTGTTACAACTTTGTTGCCACAGTAAACTTAGCCCAAGTAAAAAGCAAGTTTTAACAGAAGTGCTGTTATTTATGATACATTGCGCTATGGGCGCCCCAAGTCCTGGCTCGTGGACCTTTCCCGATCCCTTTTCTTGATCCGTTAATAACATATTGTTTATTAAACTGTTGTGTAAAATGAATATCACACTAGCAATCATGCTGATATTTGGGAAAAAAAGCTCATGTGATATTGCTTAACTATTCTGTTGTAAACACAAAAATGAAAACTCATCTTGAATTTCAAATTTGAAGATTTTGATGTAATTTCTGACCTTGCATGATGCTTAAGTTACGCCAATGCCAGACTAGCTTGTTTGTTGTTAAGCTTAATGGAGGGTTAAGTTAGGCAGGCTGTACTGAGATGTTTTAATAGTGGCAGTGTCACCACTGAGGAATTCAAGGTCAGGCTGTGGTGGATGTGCACAGTGTGCATTAACTGTGGTCAAACATTTTGGTCACTTGTGGTGATGTCAAAGAGTGGGAGAGGCTCGAAAACAATGCTGTGAAGGATAGACTTACAATCTTTGCAATAGCACGCACTGTACAGTAAAGCCCTAGATCATGAAATTTTCAGCAAATCTTTCAAAAACTTTCCAAACTGTTTTATGGAGTTTTTGTCTACTGAGTGTTTTTGGAAAGACGTTTCGTCAGCTGAACAATCGGTATGTTGTTAAACAACAATGAAATCCATTGAACACCTTGTACCTCTATTCCAGCCTCATTCCAGTAAAAAATTAAATAATGTGCTACCCTGACTAAGGTTTATTAGAACTTAAATGCAGCTGTTGGGCACAACAAGCTTAATTAAAATATAAAATATCTGAAACTAAAATATATTACAAAAAATAAAAAAATGTATTGCAGAAAAGGACAATTATCTAGTCAGAGGCCAAACAGGCAGGTGCTTGAGCACCACTTGAGGTCTATCTGTGTATGTACCTTTTGCCAAGTTACTAGTTAGTAGAATGTCTAAAGTGGACTATGGAAATAAAGTGCAACCATACGTTCTAACAGGGCACACCACGAGCTATTTTAATGGACATTTATCTCACCTTGTGGGTTACGCAATACTTTCATGGTATCAAGCATGTATAGTCAGTGTGATCAAATGTTGACTGACAATATGTTGTTGAGATAGCTTTATTTTGTCAGTCAATTCCTCATCATGAATAGTTATTCCACTTCTTATCTTCTTATGAACACCATTTATGAAATCTTTAAAAGTAGCCCCAGTGTCCTCAGTCAAAATTTCTTTCAACAGTATGGCTTGGATTTCTTACGCAACAATGACACTCGTGACGTCACGCTCCAGTCGGAAGTTCCAGCGCAGCAGCAGTGAACGCCGAGTTTAACCAGCTTTAGTGTAAACAGCCGGAACATGGACGACGACGTGTTAACGACTTTGAAGATTTTAATTATCGGTGAGAGTAGTGTCGGTAAATCAAGGTGAGGTCCGAATCCGCTATTTCCCCCCACCCCCGTTTAGTCTTTCTCGTACAGTAGGATGAGTTGTTAATGTTAGCGTTAGCCTCGTCTGAACGAGCAACAAGCTCCGTTAAACTAATGTTAACTGTCGCCTGTGCCCAGACTTTGCCAATTCTATTCAGCCATTAAACTTAACTTTTAAATGTTGTTTTGGCCTCAAGAACAAAAGGAAATGCGCTATATTGTGCCCCTCGTGGTATTTTTTTTTAGCCTTCAAATGTGTTGACTAATAAGCACCGTCGATTGTTAGCTTCATAATTGTGAAGCCATGGACATGTATTTAGTTTGACTTTTTAAAATATTCTGGTAATGAATACTTCGTATACTGTTACTGTTGTCGCATACCTTTAAATATTTAATAAGAGCAGCAGCAGTGTTAGCTGGCAGCTGTTTCTGTAGCAGTCATGCTATCTGCTCATTTTGTGGTGTGGCAGTTAACATAACAGTTACCTCTAAATATACAGGCCTTCGAGTTTATAGAGGGGTCAAATACTTAACATGAACAACAGATTTAAACATGTGCTTTACACACGTTTACTTATGATGACAAAGTGCTTTAGCTAAATTAGTTTTAAAGTAATTTTTCAAAGCCCTTCCTCATCCACTCAGGTAAGTGAAAGTGTTCTTCATAATTGAATTTGTTGTCATGTTTACAGAAAAGAAAGTGTAATTGTATAAGAAAACAATAATGTGAGGAAACTTGACTTAATTATGTATCCTTTTAATGCTGATTTTCTTATATTTATGCGTTATGTCCCCAGTTTGCTCCTGCGCTTCACAGATGACACATTCGACCCAGAATTAGCTGCGACCATTGGTGAGTCATGTATTTGTGAATATTACAGGTAGTAACCAGACATTATTAACAGGCCTGTAATCAGTTAATGCTCAAAACTAATGAGCTTATAAACTAAACCTTACTGAGCAATTTAGTCTTGTGGTTAAAATATTTAGTTTTACCTCCTTAACAAATATACTTTAAAGGGTTAGTTCACCCAAAAATGAAAATTCTGTCATTAATTACTCACCCTCGTGTTGTTCGAAACCCGTAAGACCTTCGTTCATCTTCGGAACACAATTTAAGATTTAAAAACACAATTTTACTGTGTCACTTGTGGATGCGCGTTCCCGACGGTATCATGACGCGAGCGTGTGGCGGCGCTGACCCAGATCATTATGCCGGATCTGGGTCAGCGCCGGCACGCCACACATGGTACTGTCGTGAACGCACGTCCAAAGTGACGCAGTAGAGACGAAAATGTGGAATAAAGTCGTTATTTTTGTTTTCTTTGTGCAAAAAAGTGTTCTTGTAGCTTCGTAACTTTACAGTTGAACCACTGATGTCACACGGACTACTTTGTCGATCATCCTGATACTTTTCTGGACTTTGAACGTGGTACTTACCTTGCTGTCTATGGGAGGGTCAGAGATTCCTCATATTTCATCAAAAATATCTTAAATTGTGTTCCGAAGATGAACGAAGGTCTTACGGGTTTCGAACAACACGAGGGTGAGTAATTAATGACAGAATTTTCATTTTTGGGTGAACTAACCCTTTAACCCTTGTGTATTTTAAAGTATGCTCCATTTCTGTATTTTTCATTGGTTATTTAGGTGTGGACTTTAAAGTGAAAACTATTGCAATAGATGGCAACAGAGCAAAGCTGGCCATATGGGTAAGTGCTTTTATCTTTTATAAATGCTCAACAACACTCAATACAGCGATGTAGTGGCTTAATGCCTGAATTATTTGTGGATTATTATCACGTTCACTACTCTTACAATTGTCTTGTTCCACTAGATGTCACTATCGCGCTTTGTAGAATGAAGTGACGTAGTCTGTTTAGAAAGCTGCTGAAATCCTCATGAACTTGTTTTAGGACACGGCCGGTCAGGAGAGGTTCAGAACTCTAACACCAAGCTACTACAGAGGAGCCCAGGGTGTCATTTTGGGTTAGTGTTTTTGCATATTTTATTTAATTATTTATTACACAGTTCTTTGGAATATTTGATTCGGATTGGTCAGTCGGGAGTTCTGCAAACAGATATTTTGTATAATGTATAATGACCAATACATTTCATGATTGTCTCAGACACAGCTACATAGCTGTGTGAGTTTCATGTCTCTCAGATCATTCTGAGGTGTATATTTATTTTATGTCTTTGTTAATTTAGTAATTAGTCATGTAATATGTAGAATAATGTACAGTTGGCCAAATGTTGTCACAAGACAAGACTGTGCATTATATTAATTCTCAAATTCAATCAAAGTCATGTACTAGTTGTTGAATGTAAAATTTAAATTGTTATCGTTTTCTCTTTTTTTTAGTGTATGATGTTACAAAGCGGGACACGTTCACAAAGCTCGAGAACTGGCTTAATGAGCTGGAGACATACTGTACACGCAACGACCTGGTTAAAATGCTAGTTGGGAACAAAATTGACAAGGTTTGTTTGATTAATGTTATTCTGAATGTAAAGCTGCTTGATACAATGTTTTGGTGTATAGCTGTGACGGTTGTTTTATATTAACAGTGTCTTGAAGGGATGGTTCACCCAAAAATGAACCCCCAAAATGAACATACACGCCCTTATTAATGGCTTTCTTTTGTAGAGCGCAGAAAAGGTATTTAGAAAATTGTCTTCATTTTTACTTTCATATGAAATGCCCCTTTAAGTAGACAAAATGATGGATAGCCCTACCCAGAGGCAAGTTGCCTTGGTCCCAAATCTTACTCTGTATATCTGAAATTTAAATATAAGCTGTGATGTCACTTTGATTAATGCAGAAAAATTACGGAAGATAAGGTGCTATTAAATGTGAAATAAAAGATGGTGGATTTTTTGTTGTTGAATTCTAGGCAAATAAGGACTATGGAAGAATATTCAGGGCAATTTTCAGAAATTTGTCAGTCACTGCATACGCGAAAACGCAAACAGTCATGCATGATTTGCAAATGTGTTTGGATTGTCACAATTTGTGTCCACACATATGGAAAACGCAATTGAAAATACAATTTGCAATTCCTTTTGAAAATTGTCCTGAATATTCTTCCATAAAAGACTAATGTTCGGTCTAGAATTCCAAGTCTAGCCTCAATTTCAGAAAACTCGAATCTTAAAGTAATGATGAAAGGGGTTCAGTCAGGGGCGTAGAATTAGATAGGGACACTAGGGACATGTCCCTACCAATATCCAGCAACTACCAAATTGTCTCTAGCAATAATTTTAATCAAATGATTAATTATGTATATGTTTCTGTAATTTGGGACACATCTGAAGTAGGCTATGTTATACCATTGATATTACATAAGTTAAAGTAGCCTAAATATGTTTCAAAACTGTGCGCTTTCAAGGACGCACATTTAATACATGGGCGGAACTTAAAGGTAGTTGCCTGTGCTGTTATGTCCTTTTATGTCCCAATGTCAAAAGCAAAACTACGTCCTTGGCTTCAGTTAAATGTTCAGTTTGGCTTTGAAGTCTTTAAATCTTACTAACAGATTATTGATAATTATTTTACGGACACTTCGGATGCTGATTTTTCAGTCATTCCAGACATTAAAAAATACGTAATACTGTATGCCAGGGTCTATTTGGCTCACTTCATGAGTTTCTTTCTTTCTTTGCTCTTTTTATTTTATTTTATATATATATACAAGTAAAAAGGGATACAACTGAACTCAAACAAAACATTCAGAATTTTTCACAAAAAAAAAAAGTAAATTAAAATGTTTACTTTCCTGAAGAAAATAAAACGCACTAAGATTTTAAATGGGTCTCTGTGGTTTATTGAAAAAGATGTTAACAAGTTAGAAACAGTTGTTTACAAACGATTTAAATAACATGAGCTCCTGTATTTTTGGTAAGGAAAGTTGCCAAAAAAGTAATGGAATGTGACCTTAAAGACAAGTGTTTAAGTTATGTGTGCTGACATTGGGAGTTTCCTAGAACTAACTTTTTTTAGTTGCTTTGTCTTGGGGTGACTCAGCATTATAATTAGAAAGACCTATCTGTTTCAGGACAACCGTGAAGTAGACCGGAACGAAGGCTTGAAGTTTGCACGAAAACACTCTATGCTTTTTATTGGTATGTTTCCTCTTTATCATCATTTTGTTTTCAGTTAGATTGGATGTTTTGGATAGTCCTACCTGGATCTTAAGCTAATTAGTTTTTTTGGCAGTAAAGTCTCCTGTTAGCCATCAGAGGATGCGAATGAGCATGATGGTCTGCCTGTGTCCAGACAATCCTGTCTTGCCAGGATTTTCTTTATATTTTCCTGGCTCTTTGAAATAAAGTTACAGATGTCAGAATGGTTTTCAGTTATAAAATGTGAATTTGTATTGAACATGTGCTTATGATACATTTGCTTTTGTTCCTGAAGATATCATGGAACATCAGAACAATAAGTCTTTTTCTGCCATAGCACTACCCTGTGATTGCTTATTTCTGATATAATTCATATTTTTTTATATTTATATAGTAACCCCCCCCAACACTTGTTTGATCTCGAGTGTCAAAAGATCACACATTCTTTACAGAGTTGACAACAAAGACAAACAGACACAGAATGCATATTATTTCATCAACTATTTTTTTATATATCAGTAGGTAGTATATGCAGCACAGTATGCTAGTACAATAGCACATGCCAGATTTGTATAATCAGATTGTTGGGTATAATGGCTTTTTCTGTTAAACAGCCTACCAAACTTCAGATTGTGTTTAGTTTTTAGCTAGAACCAGCTCTATAACTCTTGTCTAGAAGTTTCTAGTTAGTCTGAAGACCTTGATTAGCTGGTTCAAGTTTGTTTAATTAGGGTTGGACTAGTTAAACTCTGCAGGACAGTGGTCCTACAGGAACTGGTTTGGGCACCCCTGATTTTGGTTGTGGTGTCTGGTGTCTTTTTTTTTTCTTTCTTTTTTTTTTCAACAATTGGTAATCTTAAAGGTCATCAATTAATGTTTGTACTCTTAAACTCTGACTGCATCACACATTTTTTATTTATTTATTTTTACTTTACAAGTCTCCTTACTGTTTTTCCCTCTCCTGTCCTTTCTTAACCCATGTGCTTCCATTATCAGAGGCTAGCGCAAAGACGCGGGATGGAGTTCAGTGTGCCTTTGAAGAACTGGTTGAAAAGATCCTGCAGACGCCGGGGCTCTGGGAGAGCAGCATCCAGAACCACGGTGTCCAGCTGTCCGATCATGAACAGCAGCGTCAGGGTGCCTGTGGGGGTTACTGCTCCCTGGTTTAACATCCTCACCTCGAACCAAGAACCACAAACTGAGATGGAAAGCACCGTTTTCTTCCTTCTGTATGAGAGCTTCCTCTGAGGGGGAATGGTCTGCTCGCTTAGAGCTGGTCAAAGGGACCTTTGCAGTTTGCACACTCTCTGTCACTCAATGTTGTTTTATTCTGTCCCAGGATTCTGTCATGTTATTCTCGATTAATGTATCACAGTGCTACATTAGCTGGAGCCAATGTAAACCGTTATTATGCAAAATAAGTCCTTTTGAAGATAACACCCTGAGCATGTTGAAATATGACAGATATAATGCTCTCTCCCCCACCCCCAGCAGGACGGCAGAGTTGACACGCTTCCCCCTCAATGGGAGCGCCGCCTTTGACCTGATGTGTGTAGGCCAATAGGATTCTAGGAGGGGAGGGGCCGAGGATCGGCAGGATCAACATGGATGTTATCAAATGTCCTTTGTACCTGTATTACATTTGATCTGCTTAACATATTCTCTGCTGCTCTCATTTTAATCTCCAGCTTTTTATTTCAATTTCATATTCCCATGTTATTTTTTATAATATTTGGCCTTAGAAATATTGCTTCGCATGATTCTACCATCTTGAAGAGTTTGAATTATTATTTTGTAAATAATACGACTTCAGTAGCTGTTCTGAATCATAATTCACAGTAATCTATGAAATGCTGTTTAGCTCCAGCTCTCATGCATTGAGATACATTAAGCATGTTTAAATAATGTAATCTATGATGACTTTTGTCTGAATAACACATGAGATGATCCATTTTACTCCACTGTGTTTTAATCTTTGACTCAATTTTTGTTTTCTATTTAAATGTGAATGGATACCAAAAATAACTTCTGTATTGAAGTTCATTCATCACGAAGCCATCTTCTGACTTGATATTGATTCTTTTCACATAGTGACTTGAAATGGAAGATTTGGTCCTGGCTTAATATTTATTAGATCTGCATGTGAAACATGATCTGCACTACAGGCTTTCACTGTGAATCTGGAGAGAGAGAGAGTGTGTGTGTTATTGTAGCCAGTCAAAATGGCCAATGGTACATGGGTAAAGTAGTCATTTCATTTAATTATAAACACATCTTGGTCATAAGGTATGAGTATTAATATGTTTGACTTATTCCTGTGTGTTTGTTCTGCTGCTGAGAGATATATTCAGTCATAGGAAGAATGGCTTATGACTTCCTGTAGCCGCAAAACCATACACTAACCAGCACCCTAATTAGGATTTCTTACCATTTATGGGTATTAAATTCACATACAGCAGTTCTGTTTCCATAAATTCTTCATTCTCAGTTTTGTAGATGCTTTCTTTCATTTTGGCTGTTGTCCTTGAACATCGATGTTCTAGTCTGTATGCCATTTTCCGCTATGGATTGGAAAATTAGGAGAAATTATATATATCTTACCTTTTTTTTTGCATTAAAATATCTAACTTGCAAAAGTGTTTATACCCTGAACTGCCACAGCATAGTGTCTTTTGTTAAAGTCTGTGTGAATGTCTGTTTAAAATTATATATTATTAGTATGTAAATTGTAGTAAATGAACTCCAGATGAGCATGTAGATGTTCTGAAGATCACAGAAGCAGGAAATTGATACCTATCGCTCCGTATTGTTTGAACAGGCCATATACTGTGAAACATTTCTATACTGTGCTCTACATACACAGACTCTGGAATATACAATGAACATGCTAAATCACAATAAATGTCATGCGTTTTCAAACTGAAGTGGCACCTCAGGTAATTTAAAGAAACCGTAGGCCTAACAGACATCATTCTCTCATTTCATTGAAAGATTAGCTCTGATTACGCAGACGTCTGATTGTCAGGTATAAAAAAAATTCCTAAACACAAAAGCATGCTGTGCTGCTCAATTGTGTGTGATAGCTATTGCTTTTATGCAACAGTTCAATAAAGAAGTTAAGATTGGCAAATTTTAGATACAAAAAGTTAAAGTACTGTTCAAGTATATTTGGAGCTTTTTAGCCAAATATTCAGCCTTCTCCACTGAATCCTTTTTAAGACGCAAGATATAAATAAACATGTAGGCTACAGTATGTTCATGTATGTAAAACTTCTTGATTCAAGCGTTTACATGCTTTTTTTCCCCTGTTGTTTGGATGGTTACATTTATTGTAAAGAGTCCTTGTTACAGTGCAATTATACATTTAAGTACCGCGTAATTAACTACATGTACTTACTATATGGTTAGGGTTAGGATCAGGGTTTGGCTTAGGGTTACTTGCATGCAAATGTTATTATAATAGTAAGTAGTACGTAGGCTATAACGTTTAACAAGGACACCTTAAAATAAATTGTTACCGATTGGATTTTTTCAGGTCTACACTACACCTTCCAATCAAAATTTCATTCAGGTCTGTATAAATACAGAGTTCTGGCATGAAACTCTGATGGCGCAGTCCGATAGGTCTAACTCAATCTGACCTAATGATATCATTATCACATGTTATAGTATGATTAATATGAATGTCTCAGTCTGTGAGGACTTACAGTTGTGTTTATGTTAGCTTATTGTGTTCTGTTATGATGCTTGAATTGCAAAATAAAAAAATATCATTATCACATGGTACAGCTGATTGGTTCTCTCCTGTATCGGTAGCCAATGAGCTTGCTGCTCAGCATTCAAATATATGACTAGGGCTTACCATAGCAGTTGCAGCTTGCTTCTGAGACCCTTCACCTTCCCCAGCTCCACCTGTATAGATCTGCTACGAGGTAATTCATGTATGCTATACGGGGGTTATTTCATGTATGTTATATTTGCAGCAGCAATATTTCTTACATGCTCACAGCAGCATGTTGTGGATGTATTGGCAGTAGCAGGTCTCGGTACTTGCTCTGCCGCCGCCGCAGCGGCAACGTAGCAGATCTATTCCGCCAAGACCAAATACATTAACATTGTCATGTACATTACCATGCCAATCCCTCTGAGAGTTGTCATGACAGAATTTGAGCCAAGAGCTCGACACTATTGGATGAGAACAAAACCTGAACGGACTTGAGCTGGATGATGACACTACTGTCTTCTGTAAAGCTATTTATAGTGAAATTGAGCTCATTTAATAATTAATGAGCTTCACAGAGTTATTGAGTTTAGCTGAACAAATACTGAACTGACTTGAGACACTATTTAATGACACTATTCATAGTTTTCTGTCACGCGACTGGCTTGAAGACTTGGAGGGCAAAACATCCATAGAACTGCAGCACAAGCCTGTCAATTTTCTGTCCGTTTCCAATCCACAAATATTTAGATCACCTCTTAAAAGACAAAAGATATTTGAACAAAATGCAAGTTTTGGCCATTTGCAATCCATATTAGGCATCCGCCACAATATTTAAATAACTAAAAACAATGGGAAATTAAAACGTTAAAGTGCCTTAATATATTTAAAACCGTATAGGCAAGCAGAGCCCGGAATAAGAACGCAATGCGCTAAATGGTTAAGTGTTTTCTTTAGAATGGTTTTCTATGGGAAAACGTGTGTATTGTCTGAAACGTGTGTATTGCGTTTATATTCTGGGTTAATTTGCTTGCCTGTACAAAGTATGCATCATCAATAAGGTGTATACTGAATGTGTCCTTTTAATATCAGTGTCTTACTGTTACGGAGCTGACGAGACGAGAGGCGTGCGGATCCATGTGCAAGCTTTTATTAATAAACAGTCAAAAACACAGGCAGGGTCGAACAACAGCAAACAGATATGGCACAGGCAAGACAAAAGAGTAATCCTAAACGGGCTTGAGTCAGACAACAGCAAACGTAATCCAGAGGGCGTGACAAAAGGGGTAATCCGTAAACGTGTGTATAAGGCCAGGCGAGGAGCAAACAGTCCGAAACAGCAAGCAAAGGGTTAATCCAAGATACGTGGCAAGAATCAGGAACCAGGAAAACAGGCAAGACTATGAAAACTAGGGCAGGCTCCTTAAAGTAGCTATCAAAGTGATAAACGCTAAACAGTACTCGGCATTGAATGGTGGTGTGAGACTGATTTATATAGTGTGTGTTATTGGTAGCAGCTGTGTGTGATTGGTTTCAGGTGAGCTTGTGATTAGTGCAATGGAGCATGGGAAATGTAGTCCAGGGTGATGTGTAACAGTCTGTGTAGTGTGTGAGTCCGTGTGGAGAGCGGGTGACCTCTGGTGGTGAGAGAACGGAAGTTTATAGACCGGATTCGTGACACTTACTACATTACTACTTAATGCAAGCCTTGTAAAATAACTGGAATAACATGAAAACTATGAATTGTCTTGTTAGAGCTGCTTTACAGCAGAATATTAATTAGTCTCATATTTGATAAAGTTTGCATCTTTGGTTATTTTCCTATTTATTACTGTAAAGCAGATTTGAAACTGAAAACCTGTTCTATAAAGCGCTATATAAATGAAGGTGACTTGACTTGACTGAAGTGTTTACACAAAGACTTTTCAGTCCGATTAAGCCATCAGTCTGACAATTTGGATTTTTTTGGTTGCATTTAAACTGTAGAAAGAGTCACCACAAACAAAGACAAGCACAGTGACAAAAACAGTGAGATCTTATAGTGCCGTTATGTTTTAAATCGGCATGAAACGGAAGTTGTGCTTGTCTTTTATTCCCTATTGTGACGTATGTTCGAATGAAACAGCTTCTCGAATGAGAAAACATTGGGTGGGATTTGATTTTATCCATCAGGAACTGATTGGACCACTGGATCGTTGTTTTCTGTTGTTGCAGTCTCATGTGAGTGACAGGTTGCTTGAGGTGAGGAATGCTGCTCAGCCAGTCAAATTTGTGGAATTAACTTTGTAGAAGATAACAACTTTTTTTTTTGTAAGCTGGTTTCTTATTTGCTAGACATATTTTACACAGAACAACTCACTGGAGGGTTTGAAATAAAATCTCAAGTAAATCGGACATAATTAGTTATAAATAAGCTCGCATGTCACATTAAAGAGTGGAGTCTGATTGCTTGCAGAGCTCCTTTGTCAGTGCATCGTACAGTTTCCTGGAAAGTAAACTTTGGACAGATCTTCTAAATTACTGTCAAAATTACATTTCTGATAATGCCTTCAATACAGCCAAATTACACCACAATCTGTAAGCTTTTCAAATATTGACAAACCTCAGTTTTACTAAGAAATAGCCTTAAATTATTTTGTATACATACAGTAAGTCATTTCTAATTGTGATTTTATGTGTGTGATATGATCTGTCCAAAGTTCACTTTCCAGGCAACTGTACAATACACTGGCAAAGGAGCTCTGCAAGCAATCAGATTCCACTCTTTAATGTGGCATAAACTTTTTTTTATATATATACACTGTATATATAAATATCACTGTGGCCCTCATGATGCCTGGAACTGAAACTACATCAAAATCAACAGATTTCCACCAATGTTACACTTTTCCTGCTAGTTCTGTCAGGGCCACTATCGTCAAAGATGATTGACAATTAGCATACAGTTTGGATTGGCGGTATGGTTCCGTTCTGGGCAAGAACTCCCTGCGCCTCCATGCAGCCTAGCATGGATGAGAGCAGGGAGAGCAGCAATAACCCCCCAGGGTAAACAGAACAGAACTAACATAAATGTATTGCAGATATTGTTAAGTTCAATCATTTTATGTACACATTTTAGAATTAGTCTGATTCAAGGAGAATCAGAAGGCTGAATCCCGACTGACAGAGGAGGAGTTGGGGATGGAGGAGGGTAATTAGCTATTGAGCAATGCGAAAACTGCTGATAATACTGAGGGACCTTATATATGAATGCTTAGATAGGTGTCGTATTCCCATATGTAGATGGGGATCAGCTGAGAGTCAGCTGATGCGAGCTTGACTAACGTGACCTACCAGAACTAACGCTACGCTTGATTTCTCCATTTCATTTCGAGGTGTTTTACTATTTGTATTGGGCTCTTTGTGTTGATACAGCGGGTGCAGTTGACCACTGAATCATTCTAGATGAGGGCAAGGCCAGAAGAATGGTGAATATTATGTTTTAGTCTTCCTTGAAGCATGGGTGGGGAGAAAGAAGACTTGAGAACAAAACATAGAGCATGTGGTCAGGACTGTAAGAAGATATACTGTAGGGTAGACCGTCCCGTATGTTCAATTCCAAATTCTTACTGCTGGCTGAACCGTTTTAAACTGTCCAGCAAGACATATCGGACTGTTCAAACAGCTTATCTTGAAGACCTATTAGGTACATAACTGAAATGCAAATGCTTATCCAATATGGCCTAGTACAAGCAGCTGAGCTCTGTGCAGATGTCAAGCGTAATTGTTTTGACATGGGTAGTGCTATTTCTTTATCAGATTGAAGTTTTAGTTGCCTTTACCAAAATGTGGCTTCAACTCTTTATATTCACCACTTAGAAAAAAAATATGGAGGGCTGTTTCTGCTTTAGGGAGGGGGGGGGATAAATAAATAAATGGTAATGGTCACATCTTTCTATTAACAACATCATCTCAATGTTGTTATTTTTAACTCAAACTAAAAATAATAAAACGTTTTTGTTAATTGAAATAAAGATAAAATTAAAGAAAATATAAATATTGCCTTATATTGCCTTGGCAACTAACTGAATAAAATTACTTTAGGTTGAAGTACTAAAATTACTAAAACTCAATCTGAAATAAAAAATGAATTAAAGCTAAACAGAAATATTAAAAAATATATATAAAATGAAAAAAAAAAAAACTAAAACTTTACAATTAAAATGAAATCTGAAGGACCAAGAATAAGTTAACTCAAAATTAGTGCTGTCAAATGATTAATCGCGATTAATCGCATCCAAAATAAAAGTTTTTGTTTACATAATATATATGTGTGTGTGTACTGTGCATATTTATTATCTATATATAAGTACACACACATACAGTATATATTTTGAAAATATTTACATGTATATATTTATATTCATAGAATTTATATTATATATAAATATATTTAATATATAAACATAACATATTTTTCTGAAATATATAATACATGCATGTGTGTG
>NW_015626034.1:22975-26161 GCF_001515625.1 Sinocyclocheilus rhinocerous | reverse complement strand
AAATAAAAGTTTTTATTCACATAATATATGTGTGTGTACTGTGTATATTTATTGTGTATATATAATTCCAAACGCACACAGTATGTATTTTGAAAATATTTACATGTATTTACATATATATTTATATTCATAGAATTTATATTATATATAAATATATTTAATATATAAACATAACATATTTTTCTGAAATATATACATGCATGGGTGTGTATTTATATATACATAATAAATATGCACAGTACACACTCATATATTATGTAAACAAAAACTTTTATTTTGGATGTGATTAATCGTTTGACAGCACACTCAAAATATTAATAGAAACTGTAACAGTATAGAAATAATTCTAATATAGCACTTCATATCTCTCAAGAGTGATTTTATATCTTGCATTTGTGATTTTGTTTCTCACATTATATCTTAAAACTACATCTTTGTTTCTTGTAACTGTGCCTTTATATGCAATTGTGACTTTACAGTTTATCTTACAAGTGCAACTTTATTACTTGTAGTTGCGACTTCATATCATGCAATCACAAGTTTACTTCTGATAATTGTAACTTTATATGACACAGTGTGCTTATATATCCCATAATGTGACTGTATTTCTTATTTACATTTTATCTCACAGTTACGTCTTTCTATTTTTTACTTTGAGGGAATGAGAGGAGCAAATTTCATCAAAGCACAACTGTATTCTATTTAAAAAACTTTATTAGCTGTCATCTGACTGAATTTTGCATGATAATCTTCACAGGCAATGGCCCAAATGAACTTCAAAGCTATCCAATAACAAACCAAAAGGTTTGTTCCAAAAAAGTTTCCTTCACTCATAGATAGAATATTAAAAAAAAGAAAGAAAAAGAAACTTCCTCTATATGCCATACTTAAACACAATAATCCACATGTATATGCCATTGCCATAGGATGACAATAATCCTGTGTCAATTAAAAATAAAATTAACATAACTTAGAAAAATTGAATATATATATGAATATATTACATTTTAGCCACCGACAAAAATTGTATTTCAGAAATGATGACCGCCTAAATCAGAATGAGAATTTTTGTGCTTCTGTGTTTAGTTTTAGTGATCGTCCACACATCAAACTTTCTTTACTATGTCATTTTTCATCAGACAGTGGTAAAAAAAAAAAGAAAAGAAAAAAAAATAGGCACGTTGGTCAGTCAACATGTATTTTTCCTCCTAGAAAAGGCTGTTGTGGATCATTTTCAACAAAATTATTGCATGTAGTACATACTCAAGTGTTCAGGTAGTCTTTTAGCAATTATGACCTAGCTGCTGTCCAGTCTGTTAGCCACTAATGTCGGGGTTGTATGGGCACTTTGACGGTCTTAATCTCTGCTATATGGGAAGACTTCTGGATGATACAGCTGGTGGTGCCCGGCGTTGAGCTCTCCTTCCCCTGGGCCAGGTTGGTCAGGGCCATGGCAGCATGGAGCTCTTTCCAGTAGGTCTCGTTATTTCCTCCTCCGCCACCTTTGCGAGCAACGCTGTTGCCAAAATGGAGAGGAAATGGTTAATGAGGAGTTTTTAGCAGTACTTAAAAACCTTATGATTCATTAGGCAACAGCATTCTTACCTCTCGCTTTGGCGTGTGCCACAGTCCAACGTCACTGAAAATACAGTTTGGTGAAATGAGTTATAAACTGGATATTCAAACTGTATTTTAGAATATAGCCACAAAAGCTACTTGGCCAAAAGCTGGCACATCATTTATGCTGCTAATGAAATATCCCTGAGCTACTCTCTCATCATACTGAGTAAACATGTTTTCACATGTGCATGTGTGTACATGGGTGAGTAAGTGGGTGTTTGTCGAGCTCAGGGAGATTTAAGTGGAGCTCTGCAGGCTGTGCCTATACAGCCACGTTCATGTGCTCCAGCCAAAACAAATGCAATTATGCTTCCCCTGCGCTCTCGAGATGGAAAAAGCATATCTGCTCTGTGTCAGAAACAGACACGTTTTTGCACCACTCTGCAACTGATTTGCATTTTTTTAATTATTACACTTTTTCCTTTGACTAATGACTACTTAAATGGTCGTGACGCTGCGTTAAAGGAACAGTCTACCCAACATGAAAACTGTATCATCATTTACTAACTCTCATGTCGTTCCAATCCCATGTGACTTTCTTTCTTCTGTGGAATACAAAAGGAGACATTTTGTCCAAGCAATCACAGTAGATTTAAATTGTTAAGCTCCAAAAAGAATGTAAAAGCAGCATAAAAGTAGTTCATACAACTTGTGCAGTCACACTTTTTTTGTGTGTGGGAACCAATTCTCACAAATAACTAACTATTAACTACTTATTTGCTGCTTATTAATAGTTAGTAAGGTAGTTGTTAAGTTTAGGTATTGATTATGGGATTTAAAATATGGTCATGCAGAATAAGGCACTAATATGTGATTAATATGTACTAATAAACAGTCAATATGCTAGTAATATCCATGCTAATAAACAAGTTAATAGTGAGAATTAGTTCTTATTCTATGTCTTCTGAAAGAAGGCATATGATGTCTGATTTGTGAATGAATCAGTTTTGTGAACCAGATTAACTGGTTAATTAGAAAGATCGAACTCAAAAGAATAATCTGTTTATGACTCATTATTCAGAAAGTGCTATATCTCTCGTGGGCTCTCAAAGCACCAAGGATGTCGAAATAAAGTTTGATTTGTTCCTCAGACAAAGCTTCAAAAGACTTGGAATATAGGGCATGATTGGCATACTTTTATCACACAAACGTTCTGAAACTTGAAAGCTCAATTCCCTTTTCTTGCAATTGAAACAGAATGATAGGTACATTCTTCAAAATTTCTCCTTTTGTGAAACATGAAAAAAAAAATACAATTCATAATAAATGAAGACAGAATATTGACTAAGCAATAACTAGCATTCAACATTTGTGAGGTTTTCTTTGCAGTTAAACTATATCATATAAGTTAAAGTTTTTTGGGTGTTAGTATCAATATGTTAGTCTTAAGGTTATCTATAAGGCAGTGTGCTCCAAAACAGTGACAAAATTCGCATTTAGAAGATATAAGCATTCAAAGCTTGCAGTTCGTCACTTCCGCCAAAACGGCTCAACGATTTTTTTGACGTCACATCGTACTTCAGCTTCTCATCAAACCTTCTGTCCAATCAAATGCTCTCTAGAAGC
>NW_015626034.1:5586-22304 GCF_001515625.1 Sinocyclocheilus rhinocerous | reverse complement strand
TCTAGCGAGTTTCACAGTGGTGACAGCAGCGGCAATCCACCTGTCACTCAAGTGGCCACGCCCTTAATTATGCAGAATTTTAAGGCTTAATATAATTTAAACGGGTGAGTTATAAAAAAATTCACCCCCCTCACAGTTGTCATGAAGGGCAAAATTAGCTATATAAACCAATATAATTTTTTGTACCAGGCTGTAAACATGTTTTTTTCTGCTGTAAAGTTGGGCATTTTAACATGGGGAGTCTATGGGATTGACTCCCTTTTGCAGCCAGCCTCTAGCGGCCAGCTGATGAATTACAGTTTAAGTCCCTTCCTTGTTGGCATCACGAGAGAGGGGGGGAGGTTGCCGCTTGGTTTCTAAGCATTTCAGGGGACCTTTAAAGTGTCATGAAACCCCCCTGCTGCAGCAGTGTTTTTTCACACCTCCGATTTGAAAAGGGTTCCAAAAAGGGGCGTGGTCAACTGTGAAAAGCTGTGAGGGTAGAGTCTGGAAAGAGGGAAGGGTTTTGCAAAAAAATCTACACACTCTGAGGCCCAAATCTACGTCAGATTTTGTGACGTAGCTTCGACTTAGCTTTTCAAACCGGAAAGACGAAAATGCTCGGAAAAACGCAAAAATAGCCAATTTCCACTTATTGATAACATTTATGAGTGCTTTGCAGCCAGTACATATCTGTTCCCATCTCAAAAAATGTGTTTTGGGGTTTCATGACCCTTTAATGTGCTGTCTTCACAACCATTTGGAAGATGAACACTTTCACACAGGCAGTGTGAAATGAATGACAGGAAACATGTTTGGTTAGATGAGGGAGGACAGCTCAAACAAATTGAGGTCCACCCATTAAACATTCATTGACATTATAAATTTATTTTCAAAGTCATCTTTTGGAATGGATTTAAATAACGTCCTTTGTTCGGTATCTACATAAATTGGTTTATAATAGTAAAGCTGCCTCTCTTTTCTGCTGAAAGCCTTGAGATCAGTAAAGAAAAATCTCTCTTATGGGAGCTATGAGGGGGAAAATTGGACGACAGGCATGAGCACACAAAATGCTATTTTCAATATTCTTTGCCTAAAACATCTCCAACTCGGATTTCTTAAACAGTATTTGTGCCAAGAACTACTATAAACCATTAATAAATCATTTGGCTCTGGTTTCTTTGTGCTACTGAATGTCTCTCATCTTTCTAACTTCACTTCTATTGTCCACAGATGCTTTAGATTGACTTAACCTGTAAAACACACCAGAAAATGCCAAAAAGAAAATACAGCAATTCCTCTGGCTAAAGACAGGAGGGCTGTATTAAGCAAAATCAAATTAGCTATAAACTGAGATCATATAAATCAAATCTAGAAAAAAGAGAGATAAAACTGGGCTGTGTTTCTTAACAAATGTGTTTTAATTTAATTTTAACTGGGGGGGAAAAAAACAATAATCTCAAATTGCAAAATATTTAGGTTATGTGGCAAGGTAATCTGCAACTGTGTGCCATATGGTGGTTTTATTCTGGAAAATTCAACAAACTAACATTTAAAGTCACCATAAATAGCTGTTCACAGCTCATTTTACTTCTGTAATGTGATATATTTTCAAGTAAAACAGGATATTCAATGAGAGAGAGAGAAAAAAAGTCGATTGGATTAAATGCAAAAGCCTGCCTGAGTCACTGTTTTGCTCTTACGCTTACAAGACAACAATGTGCTGAAAATGGAAAACCATTGTCCTTTGCATATTTCGTGTTTCATTACATTTTAATTAAAGATTACAGAGCAAATACACCACAAACCATTCATAATAAGACCAGGAACATGCATTAAGAAAGTAATGACACTCACGACTTGTTTCAATTTGACTTTAACATTTGAAACAAAGTGCAACTCCAGCTAAAATCTCTCACTGCAAGCCCAGCTAAAAAGACAAAAACAAGCCTGATATTGCTAATTTCCATGCTTCAACATATTTGACTCTTTTTGTCTCTGTGAGACTCATAGTGGCCGAAAGACTTGTAAATGTTCCCTCGTCTCCTTTAAATTTCTATCCCAAGCTTTTGAGCACCATTCTCACAGCTATCAGTAGCTGAGCATATGATCCATTCTGAACTACAGAATGGAATTATTATGTGAAAATATTGACCTTTTTGTTTTATGATATTTTTGGGGAAAACAAGTTGTTTTTCATCTAAGGTGTGTCTCGAGGTTACAGGCACGCTTCAGTGAAACAATGACATTTCAGCATTGGCTGGTTCGTTGTAACCACAACACACAAAATCAATGAAGATAATATTTACAGCTAATCACAGCTAATTTAGAGCTAATTTTACAGCTTTTTGATGCCAATGACGACATCACAATGGAACAAGTCTACAAGCAACAAAAATGTAACAGCTGCCAGCTGTTTTCTTCATATCCTGACAGTCTCTCTTTTTACAATGGGTTTGAGTGAACAGTTTTGTTGTTACTTTATACATTTACTATGGCAAGTTAGGAGCAAGCTTAGCTAAAATAAATAACTACCAAGACTCATTATTGATAACTACTGAATTACTAAACTGTATTTTTAAAAAAAAGAAATACTAAAGGAAATGTCAGGCAGAATTGTCACACAGCATGAAAAAAAGGCTGACATT
Organism: Sinocyclocheilus rhinocerous; assembly: GCF_001515625.1. Taxonomy (NCBI): domain Eukaryota; kingdom Metazoa; phylum Chordata; class Actinopteri; order Cypriniformes; family Cyprinidae; genus Sinocyclocheilus; species Sinocyclocheilus rhinocerous. Next base: position 19,677 of record NW_015626034.1, on the reverse strand, counting down.
TTTTTTAGTGAATAATAATGAATTATAAATTTCATTTTTTATAAATAATCAATCATCAATTTCAGTCTGTTCCTCACGCAAAGTTATCATATGGTAGAAAGACTTATAATAGGTGGAAAGGTTGTATGAATGCTATTATGGCCCTTTATTCTTATTTTTTAATTAATGTAATAGCTGGGTTTGTCCCTTTTTAATCCAGCGCTGGGTTATATTTAATCCAGCATTTTTTAGAGTGTATATATTATTTACTTATTATTTATTTATTTAAATCAAAGGTGGCTGCTGGTCAATTTATGGAAAAACACAGCTTGGTCATTCCCCTGAATATCTCTTTTTAAGTTTCATGAAACATTCTTTAATGTCTTTAAATGAGATGTTGCTCTTTGTATTTTGCTGTCAACATTAATGTCCTTGTCATGTTTTTGCAAAAAGCACAAATGGACAATGAGGCAAAGAGAGCTAGTTCTTCTGAACAGGCCAAACTGAGTAAATAACAGGCCACATAAAACGTAAATTTAATGTCTCAAATGTTGTAAAAGTATGTAATCTCTGTAGTAGCAGATAACTGCGGATAAAATTGTTATAGATTGCATTGTTAGATTGCTTACTTTCATCACAAACACCTGCATGTTTTAATGGACTCCTACTTCATAATAAAAAAAAAGCAGAGCATTCCTTAATTTTTTCCAAAACGAGACCATTCCAAAAGGGCACAGGAGCAAAATAAACAGAGAAGTAGAACATTTTGAAATGTTGAGGTGGAATTATGTTAATGATGAATTAGATTCAACTCCTTTGGCAACACTAAAGCATTTTCTCTCATGAGGCATCAGCAGGTGTTCCTATAACCTACGAGTCCAGGAACGTTCCACTCACTAATCAAACCATATGAAACCACAGCTTTACATTCAGTTTAATTATTAATTCTAATTGGATTCACAAAATCTTTCATTGTGTTTGTCTCCTTTTTTTTGTCCACTAGTTTGACAAGCTAGTCAGAGCAAACTACGCTGTTCAAAACCTGTGATTTTGTTGTTTTCGCAGAACACAAAAAGAAGTTTAGCCGAATGTTGATCGGGGATTGTTATACTTGAAAAAACACCATGTAAGTACCGTGAAACTTGTCATATATCTGTAGTGTATTCAAAGTCCCCTGAAGTCATAAAATAGCTTTGTCTAGGAAACAGCCCTAAGTATACAGCATGAGATGTATCGCATAATTTTATGGTGCATAAAAAGAGCAGTGTGAATACGCTGCCTAAAATCGTCTTTTGAAAGTCATACAGGTTTGCAAAGATGAATTCAAAAATGACAATTCATTGGGTTTCATTAATCTAATATTTTCTAAAAAGGACAACAACGCTGTTTTGAAGACCTCTGATGAAATGCACAGCGACAAGCATCAACATGTTTGAAGTTTTCTTCAACAGTATCCTCTTTAATTAATTACATTTTTGAATCTTGAAAGTTTGTAACAGCTCTTACCTGTACGGTAGGTGAAGTTTGCCTCAGCTTCTGATGATGGTGAGAGAAAATCATCCTCATACTCGTTGGAGCTAAACGATCCAGAGTGGTTCCTCTTCCGAGAGTCCATAACTTTTTCGGAGGCCATTACATGCCGAAGGGAATCATTTAGATAGCGGTTTAGCAAGCTGTTCTTGTATTTTGGTGGAGACACATAATCATCACAAACCGAGGGGTCTGCGCTTCGCCCCACCCCTTTGCCTCTGCTGTCCTGAATAACGCTCTTGTGCGTGGGTCTGTTATAGTCTGATTCGCTGGACTGAATCTGTAAAGGATTCTCCCCATCTGTGGAACACAAAAAGATATAAAATCATTTTCACGGTTTTAGTGTTGGCACAATTAATGCATTTTGTCTTTGAAGGCCAGAATACATGAGAATGTCTATAGAATAGATAAATGCCCTAAATCCGTACCGTCTGATGTTGTGTCATCACTGCTAATGCTGAGTCTCTCAGCATTGCCTTGTACATATTTGTTGTACAGCTTTATGCGTAGGGCCCAGCTCAAGTCAGGCTGTCGAACTGTGTTCTTGAGCCTACGCCTCGCATTCGCAAACCAGTTGGAGACCTGAAAAATACAAACACATGATTGTTAAATCAGGAACACGTTTTGGCTTATCTTGCTTGCATTTAATGAACAGTTAAAAAAATGATGCAATACATGTTTGTTTTTTTTCAGTCAAGCTAGTTGTTTTTCATCCCTATATCACTCCTCAGAGTCAGGCTGAGGCTGGTTTTTGTCTGCAGTTTGAAGATTTGACATAGTTAGATTTTTTATTTTTATTTATAGGACATTTATCATATTCTCATATAAATGCATACAATTTATATTCGTTTACATAATCTGTCTGTGTTTTACGATGGAATACTTCTACCCTACCAATATTACTCCTGACACTAGATAGAAGGGGTCACAAACTTGTTACCCATTACATCAATGATGCATTCATACAGTAAACTAACAGATGCATTTACAGATGTGTCTGCAGCAGAAATGACATGTAATACATAAATCAGAAAGGTGCATTTTTTTTTTTGCACTTTTATATTATTCAAGCAACCCACCTGGCCTGCTTCCATTGCAGAAATGTAATGCATCTAGTTAAATAGAATGTGTTTGGCAATGGTGACATTGACTCTTTTGTCAGGATTTATCTTTTTTTTCACATGGTAAAAAGTAATCTTGCAATTAAATAATAGTTAAATAAATGAAAGGAAATATAAAAGTTTCAATCTTGAAATCTGTGTATCTGTCTTGACGTTGGCAAAAGGCTGATTTGGGGGTAGATTTATTTTGATGTTTTGATATCGTTTAGTTATTGTAATGTTTTGTCACATAAACCTGCCATCCCTGACCTGCTTCACGTGCAATTCCTAAAAAAAAAAACAAGGATTAAGTCAAAGTGATCTGGATTTCTGCTTAAGTGGATTCTAAATGATATCAGATTTTCCATGTATGTCATGATATTAAATACAGACCTATTTAACAAATAACACATGCACCAGTTTGCAGCGCCATAAATTTACTGGACCAAAAATTTAAACATTTAAAATCATCAATGGAAAAAGTATGTGACCCTGAAGGATACTACAGTCAGATATTTCAATGCATTTAGACTGACCTGCTCTGCAGTATCAAAAACACATTAGTGCCCCACTCTTCATGAGAAGATTCTGTTTATGTGTAATATAACTAAATCAAAAGAGATTTCAGTAGACCTCAGAAAGAGACCTGTTGAAGTTCATGAGACTGGAAGGGTTGCATAAGAATTTCCAGACTTTGCCCTCTGTCCATCTATAATCAGGACGATAGTTTACAAATGGAAGAAATTCAACATGATTGTTACTCCTATGAGTGGGCTTCAGCAGACTACCAGTGTACTTGGTAGTTTACCATTAGGAAAACACTAAAGACGAGAGGAAACCACTAAACCATCTCCAAAAAAAGTATGGTGCCTGATAAGATAAAGGTTTAATTTTTTGTCTAGTTCTATATGTTTAAACATTCCAACACCAAAAACTCATCCCAGTTGTGAAAAATTATGCTGGGAATATGATATTGTGGCGGCTGTTTTGATGCCTCTGGGCCTGGAAAGTTTACAATCAGAAGGACTAATGAATTCCAAGCCGTACCAAAAAAAATTATACAGCAGAGCTTCAGCACATCTGTCTGTTATCTAAAACTTGAAAGAGGATGGTTCATGCAACACAACAAAGACCCAAAACACAGAAGCGAACAACAATTGGGAAGAATTTGGTATTTTTATATCCAAGTCAGAGTCCTTGAATTCCAAGCCGTACCAAAAAAAATTATACAGCAGAGCTTCAGCACATCTGTCTGTTATCTAAAACTTGAAAGAGGATGGTTCATGCAACACAACAAAGACCCAAAACACAGAAGCGAACAACAATTGGGAATAATTTTGTATTTTTATATCCAAGTATAAAACTCAAACAAATCCTTCAAGTAAATGAAACACCAGTATGGCCATGTCTGCAAGATACTGCAAAGATATATTTTCCATTAATGGGAATGTTGAAACCAGCCGGATTTGCATCAGAACCCAGATTTGCCTTTAAATATCTTGATGACCCATCACACCAGAATTGTAAAAAAAAATTAAGCACAGACATCCTTAAAATATATGAACTGGTTAGACCTAACAAAGTACACAATTATCAGAATGGCATACGCTTGATAGGAAAATGTTGCAGTAATAACAACAGCAGAGAAATTCACCAACCTGATAAATGAGACAAACAAGTTAAGTATTTTATTAGTATGAGCAAGTGACAGATGAATTTGCACAATTACAGGTATACTTTTGTAGAGGTTGACTGGGCATGTGGCTTTTATTGTCAAAAATAAAATTATAGGAAATGTTTATGATCTTTTTGAAAACTATCTTTTACTATTATTATTATTATATTATACATCTAGTTGCAATTTATTTTTGCATTAGCATTGTTTTAAATCAGAACAGACTTGTGACCCACCAGTGGCTTAAATGCCATTTTACATTGCTGTGTAAGTTGTTTGTTAAACATGTCATGATAGGACTAATAAGCTTTTTTCTCACTTCTACATTCTGTACATCCATGTTTTTATGTCTTAATATATATATGCTCCAAATCCATCCCAGTGCTCCCTCAAAACCATGCACCCCAGTCTGATCTGATCAAATATCAGTCTCCTTCAGTGTCAGTGTTTGTTTTGACCTCACCTGAACCAATGGGCGAAGTATTTAAATATTATTTAAATACTAAGTTTAAAAAGTAAACTTAAATAGCAATATCAACTATAGCAAATTGCCTAAAAATGTAAAAGTAGCCTACTTACAAAGTTATCCTGTTAGTTGCTAAACTACAGGGACACTATAATTTCAGTGTCTTCCATCCCATCTGCTCATATTCAACAGCACTGCGCTCAGCAATGTTGCTCTCCGCTATATCAACCCAACACTAGAGGGTTTGACACCCCGGAACATGAATATAGAGCGAATCTCGTCTTTCCCAATGAGTCTGGCGGGCTCGTGTCCATTCAGCTACTGTGCGTCTGGCTGCAAGCGGGACTGGATCATCTCCAGTGGACTTCTCATATGTAACCTGCTTATTTCACGGATAACATTTTATAGGTGCGTTGGTCAGGCTCAGCTCAGCGCCGGCAATTAACTAGGACCGTCTGGTTTAAAGCAGAAAAGCACTAGCAGGCGCTTTTTAATCCTTGTTAGAAAATACAGTGAAACGTATAAAGACTTTATGTAGCCTAGTGTCTTTACTAAAAACAACAACTTCAAGAAAACATAAATTGACGAAACTCACCTTACCCCTCTGGTAACAATTGTGAAAAAAATAAATAATGGCATAATGTCAGCCTTAGGTCAGGTCATAAATAAATCTGGAGATTTTACGCTTATTTCGAGGTTACCAAATAAACAAATAGGCTTGGCTTGAGATATTGATTGAGTTTAAATGTATTTATTTATTTACTCACTCACAGGAAAGACAGGACACGAACGGACATTATAAATTATGTTAATCATAAACAATTATTCATGGATCTAAATCTTACAAAATGTACCTACATTTTTAATTGGTAGATTTACAAACACATAAATAAAAATACTATTTTTATTGTTCTATATAAAATACTGGTAACACTTTATTTTGATAGTCCAGTAACTTTGCAGCATGTCATTAGAGTAAGACTGTCTGCTTAATAGGCTATCTTCTAACACTTTATTTTGATGGGTCCACAACATACAACATACTGACTATAAGAAACTTTACAAGTATATGTCAACTTATTCTACTAACCCTAAACCTAACCTTACAGTCTGAGAGTTAGTAGACATGTACTTGCAAATTAATGAGAATTAGTTGACATGTAGTTGCAAAGTTACTAGTTAGTAGAATGTCTAAAGTGGACTATCAAAATAAAGTGTAACCAAAATACTTGCTGAAAACTAAAGTAGCCCCTGGTTTTACTCCACTTAGTTTAATTATGATGATTTGCACCGATTTGATACATTAGTGGCACCTCAAATTGAGCTCAGAATAAAAACATTTTTATGATCAAATATATATTTTTAAATGACGTATAATTATGGTTATTGAGAAATCTTTATTTCCCACTCAGACCTGAGCACAGATGTTCTCACATAGGGGTGTTTTAGTCCAAGCTTTTGTAATCACAAAGAGCATCCCCATATGACACCTTAAAGCAGACAGCACATTCCTCTGCAGTAGCCCAGGCACATAACACAGCAACACACACCATAAATTCCTTTCCCTCAGAGATAGCCTCGCTACCACATTTGTTGATACTAGCTACACGCGGCTCTTTTTTCACCTAGGAAAACACAAAAAAGAAGGGACACGTTAAGGTCGAGTTGTTCACTTAAGTTGCACAATACTGCAAATGTACAAAACTTTCCACATAAAAGACACAGGTTAATTCCCACTTGTTTTTCCACTTTTTCGGATAAAGGATGTTTCAGGATTTCTCAGACCCAATTTTCCAGGAAAATGTACTTTTATATAAGCACTTCCTGCTTTTTTGCTCTAATACGTGTATTTGTTGACTTAATACTGAGTAATGTTGTGTAATGTAATGAGAATATATGGTTATGAAGCTGTAAAATTCATTGCAAAAACAGCTGCAGTTTCTTCACAGGCCCCAATGAAAAAGCATTGGGCAACTTGAGATTACTGCAATATAGCACCAATTAGAGCAAATCCGAAACCACGAACACCACAGCCACAAATGCTCTGCAGCACAGAATAAAATGAGCACAGCCCAGAGAGATGTACGGTATGTCTGTAAATGACACAATCGGTTTTATATTCCTATATGGAATGATCTGAATAGAAACAGTGTCAGCGAATGTATCACATGTACTACAAGCCTTTTGAGTCATTCAGTTAACAGTCTCAGCGCCCTCTTGATCTGTTGTTTTGATTCCTAGACTTTGGTCACAGATACAGGATTGCATGTACTGGAAAAAAAATATGACGACTGCGGTACATGGCGCTGGCCCATGAAATGTGTGCATAGTTGCAGTTAAAGGCCTGAGTTTATAAACCTAGAAGGAAAAAGCTTTGAAAGTGACAAGAAGAACAGCTATTATGTTTCCAGTTTGGTCTTGTATATCTAGCAGTTCTCGTATTAATTGCAACTAATGCTGTTTGATGGGCTTTAGCTATTATAATGCACTGGTTTTTCTCAGTGGTATAACTGAAGCAATGGGACATTCCGTTTCCATGTGATTTGTGTTTGGCTCTTTTATAGCTGCTTGATATAATTGGCCATACGTTGCTTTAGCAAATCACATCTATTTCTTTGATTGGGCAGCTGTTGTTCTAAGGCGGCAATGGTGGATCTGAAAGGTCACAGTATTCATGTGCAGCGGTTCTCGGCCAGAGCCGGCTATCACTGACAGTCTGTAGAGAAGAGCATTACTGCAGCGTTACTCTGTCTCAGACTCTATAACCAACTCCACATGTCTTATCTAAATAAGCACTATGCCAAGACAGATCACATTTCCGTCTGGTGCTAGCCAGACGTACGGATTACCTTGTCACTGGCTTCGCCATAAAAATCGGAATTTAATTGGTACTGGCACATGAAGCTGTGGTACCAGTCATGTTAAAGAAATACTGTACTTTGGTGTATTAAATGATTCTTCACCCCTTTTTACCATATAGTTATTGTACATTACTTTTTGCCGTACAGGAAGTCACATTTACCGCACAAGAAATTGTGAAGTAATTGATATCCCTACAATATTAGACCTTTGCCATTCCACTAATATAAATCTTTTGAAGAATTCCCCCCACGACTTGGGCCAATTGAAATGTTAATTCATACCACAATCACAGCACAGTTAGTCAGACAAAAAGCAGCCAGAATGCCAAGGTACACTCATGGCAATGACTGGAAAAATTGAACAGAAGGCAGAATGTGGAACGTATTGTAAGATCATATTAGTAACAGGATCATTTTTGGTGGGTGTAGAGACTGTAGAGACACTGGACACTGTGTTAAGTATGAAGCACTGGGTTTACAGTCAATATGAAATCATAATTGACCCTTGACCCTGCACGTTATTCCAAAAGAAAACATTTACTGTCCTTGTAATCTTTCTGCAAAATGTATTAAAATAACTTGCTCTGCCTCTAAAATGACTTTCAGCTGATGACTATAGGCCACATGGGCTATTTGTTAATCTTAACTGTGAAACCTCTGTAAAAATTACAGTTGCAGTTATACAGCCTTGAAATATAGTCCTGTTGAGGCAGGTTTTCCAAATGCAAAATCCTGGGGGTTCATCTGTTGATGAGATGCTAATAATTAAATATATTGAATGGACAAATAAAAAAATGGGGCTGTGTGATGATTGCAATGTAACTTAGTGTGATTATCAGTCAGAGGCTGTGAATATTGTTTGAGGCAATGCATATTTCAGTGAAACGCAGCACTATGTTCAGCGCACGTACAAGCAGCGTATGATCCAGTGTTTTCAGTATCTCAGAGTGCATTTGGGAATGCAGAGTAAGCTAGGTTTGCTTTCTTTTCACATTCACATAATTTCCAACATTTTTGTTTTCAGCATTTCTCCAGTATTTTTCCAAAATAAAATCTAAAGAGTGTGAATGTTTGAAAGTGGAGAATTTAAGACATAAATATTAGTATTGGAACTCACATAAAATACTAATGTAAAATACTATTTTTATTATATATATATTTTTTACTGTACAATATACAATAGTCTTTATTTGTATGTTTAGAGTCAAAACATGGGTTGTTTGGGACAGAGACAATATCACAACTAAAAAGAGGTTTAAATCCACTTTGAAGTCCAAATCAAAGTAAAAACAAAAACAAAACAAAAAAACTTGCATGTCATGTGACCATTAACTGACATCAGAGAACCATGAACGTGCAAATGTGTCATTCAATTATTTTAATATTAACTTCAAGTAAGTATTTTAACATCTAAGGAGTTTGGCTGACAAAAAAGTTTGGGAACCCCTGTGCTAAGGTAATAAATAGAAAATAATTATTTAAGATGCTCTCTAGGATGAACTTCATGTTTGACATCATTCTGGTTTGGAATGTTCACTTTTGAGATTTGAACAATAAAATGAACCCCACCCTTACGGAAGTAAAATGGGTTGCAAATGCCATTTCATCAGAAACACTAGAACCACAAGAAGTCAGATTAGCTCCTTGAGGTTTATACACGTTTTGTCGGCAGGTAAAATATGTTTTAATAATGTGCTGCCTGAATAAAAGCTGTAATACCACTTTATTTAAACCAGACTGTAAAAAATGCATTGCTTTTTGCAGGCCGTGTGATGTAATTGCATTTCCATATGCATCCAGCCACCTTAACGTTGTCTGCTCATAATTCCTTAAACATTCTCTAATCAACATATCTCCATGTCTAACAAAATGTTAAATCCCAGTAGAGTCTATTCACGTCATGTGTTTTTCTTTGCTAATAAATCTACCAAGGTGGAATTATATCCACAGAGTACAGTAAATTGAGTATGATGACATACTAATGTTAGCGTCTTCTCATACTTGCTGTTTTGCCCATTAGCTAGCCGGGGAATGGTCCAATAGAGAGATGCACCAGGTAGTTTAATATTCTACAAGTCGATGAAAACTCTTTTTTGGTAATCCAATTTCTTTGCATGTAAGAGGAGAGTATCGTTTTGTTTTGTTTTTTTGTTTTTTTCAGAAATCTTGTTTTTTTTATAGTGTTACACAGTCTTCACTTAATGCACCCAAGGTGATGCTAAATAGAGTATAACAATGGATCTTCAAGATTCAAAAGGCTCAGAAGTGATCAATTTAGGGAATTCAGTTGCATGCAAAGCTCCACAGGGTGCATCCTCTTGCAAAGAAGTTATGTCGAAAATTGTTCTTTTAACTCATTTGAGAGCACCTAAAATGTATTGAGGGCAAGGGCAATAACTGGGACAGATATAATTGTGTCTGCTCTTCTGCAGGTGGCTCTCTTTAAGGCATCACCCTATTTTAGCACCTTACATGACCACTAAGGTTTTGGACACTGCGCATAGAAAAAAAAGGCTCTAACTTACAACCAAATGACAGCACACAAGAGCTACAGAGCAATAGCTCTTATTAAAACATAATTAAAAATGCTCGTATTAAAACATAAACAGTAGGATCACAACTCCTTTTTGTAACCTGACTCCTTTAGTAACCTGACTCCAACACCTGTGCTGTGATGTTTTTCTATTTTATTGTCTGAATTAAAATGTATTCGGATGTTTTTTAGGTGTATAAAGTCAGCAGTTTATGCTGACTTTATATATATATATATATATACACATTTGTCATGTGTTATGTGGTGCAATCAACATGCTGAAAAATGCAAGAGAGAGAGAAAAAAATTATATCATAGAGATTACATTCACAGACCCTCATGACTGTGTTTCTTAAATTATCAGACCTTTTTATAAAAAGTCAAGGTTTGTTCAGGTTGTAAAAATTCCATATATTGCAACTCCACAAACAATGTAATGATATTTATAAATATAATAATTCATGATATTTGTACAAAAAATGGACATTGAATAATATATTTGAAATTCTCTTAAAATTGTGTATTTATCTAAGGTTTAGTTATGCTTGAGGGATACTCCATATGACATAAATGTAAACTTTTGTAGATTTTTATGCTGGACACTCTTGTTTGTCATTGACGCAGTACACACTGTATTTTCAGCGCTACATCAGTTTGTTTATTTTATTATTATTTTTTTTAAATTATTTTTAGATAATTGTTGTGTTACAGTTGGTTTCTTCAGAAGATGTTCAGCTCAACTTTCCTATTGTCATTTACTGACTGATTTCTGAAACAAGAGGGATGAGTTGAGAATGCAGGTTTTGATTGCATTTATCGTAGTATAAATATTGCACATCAAGTTTCACAATGCAGTGGAAGCTGCACTCCTATTCAGTCTATCAAGTAATTACACATCCAGTTCTTCAGCCTTCTTTAGTAAAAATAAGCCCGGCTGAAGAGGCAATGCCCAGCATGCCTTTCCCTTGATTAATTGCTTTGTGAATGTGTTGGTCTGTGCCACGTACACTCCCAGAAGTCCCTGGGTGTTTGAACACTGTAGTTACTATATCATATAATTATGACTTTGCCATCAATCACATTTTCATACTAATGCATCATTAACCCAACAAATAGCTCCCATATGTTCATCCGAACCCACTCCTCTGGTCCAAATACTGTGTGCCTGCCACATGATTTTCCACAGAGTTGTGAGTGTACCATGCACCACATGGTTCTTTCACCTCATAGGGTACATCTTGTTTCACATCCCTAATGAGTCGGGTCATGTTTGCTAGTTATTGATAATTCGGTACAAATGTGCTCTTCTGAGAGCCATACGGATGTGTCAAGACTTCCCTCCGTTCCTGGGCTTTTCAAACGCACCGCATTGCTTTTGCAAGCAAAGCTTCATACGTCTCTGTTACCAGGGTCTGCAATCTACTCTGACAGCTGCCGGCTCCCTACCCCCGTTCCAGCTTTTTTCTTGGACGCTGACAATTTTATGTTTTTCTGCTCGCTCGTAACTCCAGGTCTCAACTTCAAGATGAAATCCCCTTGTAGCACATTAACCTCTTCTTACTTAGCATCATGCTGGTTTCCGTCGACAAGCAACGGGCAATTTTATGCCTTTCACAGCCAATTGACTATATGATCCAGGGGAGAGGTGAGCCGCTAAAAACTTTTGTTATTTCACGTTTCTCATTAGACTCATCATGGGTCAGTGTTGAACATGGAGCTTTGCTAATGACATGGAAGGAACTGCACCTGCAATTACGGCTCTCATTATTGTAATCATCTTTATTTATGACTTCCTGTTTAGAGAATGGTTGGGCCCAAATGGAGCATAATGAGGTGTTGGGATGATAATGAGTTCGTTGTGAAGATGATGAGGATGATGATGGCATAATTCTCCAATGCTATAGTGACTATAGACTGCTTTTGGCCCATGTGTGAGGCAGCTGGCACCTCATAGCATGGTAGAGGGCCGTGTGGTAAACATCATACTACAGACGGTAACTGAGGGGTATATTAACAGTCTTTTTTTCCTGTTGGTTAAATTATTGACATATTAGTGAGAAATTAGAGCTTGTTCAGATATATTAATAGACCTACAGATCATTTAACCCATTAATGCCCATATTTTCCCACAAAAATATCTTTTAGAATGCAAAACAACATTAGGCTTTATATAGGAACTCCCATAGAAAGCTTTTTACAAACCGTAAAAAGTCTGGCATAGCCTTTAGCAACTTGAATTGCCCACGGGCTTAAATGGGTTAAATATCATCTTCATTTTTCAGGTTTAGAAAGACTTAAGAACACTCCCGATATTCTAAAATGAACCAAGACAAACAACCCAACGCATAATCCTCCAAAAAGGCCATCCAAAAAGAAAGACCAGACACACAAATTAGGATATTTTGCAATGGAAAATGAATCTCCCATCACTGTGGAATAACATAAAATTTGGCTGCATGTGTAGGAATCTTGCAAGTTATTTTTCTAGTTGAAAGGACTAGCAATCCAACATTCTTCCAAAATGCCACTCTTCCGGCTTTAGGTATATAATGGTCAAGTCTGATCAACTTTCCAAGTTTATATATATATAACAGACTTTTAACTCGGAGTCTATAAATGGCTGAGCCAATAACATGATTAAATGCAGAAATTATGTTTGACTTTTTGCTTAGGATGATATTCCCTAATATAACCAATTCTATGAACCATAGCTGCACCTATAAATAGTTTGAGACAGATGGTGTGAAATCTTCGATATGTTGTGCCACTTCCCTTGAGACACTTTCTGAAAGCATTCATAAAGAAGACATACAAGGTGTAAAAACGAAGACGCAGATACATTCACCTCCACGTTAGTCTTCATTGGACAGATGACTTTGCCTCTCAGCCAGAACACTGGAAAATGCATGGCTGCTGAGCCTCTGATGCATGAGTTAAAGCCATAACATTTCGTTAACAGGGCAGATTGAATTAATACCCATCCGAGGACCACTCCAGATGGCTTCTGCCTCTCTCACAGCCTCTCATTGTGCAGGAAAATAAACATCCGTAAATCACCTCGATGGGAGTTCCTACAATCAACGGCGCTGAAGTCATGGTCCGAATCACGCCTTCTCAGAGGACCTGCTGATTTTGTGTGGAATACTGTGCGCTGTAAAAAGTAATCGCCTGACACAACATAACGTAGCTGTTTGAGACGGATGTGGTCTCATGTTCTTTCTGAGCTGATGTTTTTGGCTACAAATGTTTGATTCTGCCAAGGCCACAAAGTAGCAACACCTCTGCTCGCATACCTGCTTACAATGTCTATTTGTGTCTTCGGGAACTATTACAGGCATGTTCTAACACTCCAGAGAGGAAGCGTCTTGCTTTTGGAGTCTTGTCTCGCTTGGCCACCGTATTACAACAGCCACATAAAGGAGTGTTTTTATTGGAAAATAGGTGCTGCCCAATACCCTTTTATGCCAAACTAAATCCATATGAATAGATGGCCTTAAGTAGAGGCTGGTTACAATTGCAGTAAATAGAGCTTTTTGTGGATATTTTACAAAAACATTCATTACATTCATGTGTCTGCCATGTCAAATATGGAGAAGTGACTCATGTGAGTGTTTTGGTTGCACGCACAATTGGAAAAAAGATGAAAGAGTTCTTTCTGATTGATTTCTTTTAAAACATTAAACTTGTTAACAGAGGCTACCAGAAATTCATATAGGGAAATTCTCGTTTATTTGGTTTCTTTCTTTCTTTCTTTCTTTCTTTCTTTCTATCTTTCTTTCTTTCTTTCAAAATCTAGCTTAAATGTTTCAACTTCTTTGTACTCTTTATGTTCATGTTGGTATCAGATTTTTCAAGAACTTTTGTACCATTTTCAAGAAGTTTAAATTTAAATATTTTTATTCATGTGGTATAACCATCAAGTAAAATTAATAACATACTTTTCCAAT
>NW_015626034.1:0-5387 GCF_001515625.1 Sinocyclocheilus rhinocerous | reverse complement strand
GAAATTCTCGTTTATTTGGTTTCTTTCTTTCTTTCTTTCTTTCTATCTTTCTTTCTTTCTTTCAAAATCTAGCTTAAATGTTTCAACTTCTTTGTACTCTTTATGTTCATGTTGGTATCAGATTTTTCAAGAACTTTTGTACCATTTTCAAGAAGTTTAAATTTAAATATTTTTATTCATGTGGTATAACCATCAAGTAAAATTAATAACATACTTTTCCAATACCTTGATATTTACAAATATCAGTATCAGTTCTGGGGAAGTCACACCACATGACATTTTACAACCTGATCTAACAAAGACTTATTGACCTTGACACGCATCTGCAGGGGTACTTTATATAATTTCCCATTTTTTGGTTTTATATGTTTTTTTGCATGTTGTAAGGTGATAGAATTGTTGTAATCCTAGATCCATCCTGAATGGCCAAGTGAATGATTTGGTTAGAGGTAAACAGGAGGTTACTTTGGCTCTTTATGTGCTCTCTGGTCATAGTCTATTAAACCCACAGGCCCTCAGCTCTGTTCACATGCTACCCGAACGTTCTACACTAACAAGAAGTGATCGGACATCGCTGTAAATCACATCTTATGGAAAAACAAGAGCGTTGGTTTTCATATATTGCAGTAAAAAGAGTTTCAGTATTGTATTATGAAATAACAGGAGGGTCAAGAGGTAAGTCTAGCCCTTCGTCTGAATATGTGAACATATGTACTTCCTGCTACACAGTATGCAAGAAACATTATGTATAATGAGAACAATGTCTGTACAGTAGGAGAACAATATCCAGATGACCTACTGCATCTGATGGAAAGTGTAAACCCATTGGACACTTTGCTATTCCTCGAGGGTAGTGAAGCTGAAAAGATGTCAAATTCAAAAAGATGAGAAAAACTAATTGTGGACAACCTTGAGCTTCTGCTAGGTATGAAGTTGCTCTTTGTAACAATACCTACATATTATACTTTGCGTTATGACCTTTTCCTCAGTGCAGCAGTGCAAGTGCTACAGCGCCCAGATCATGCAAGTATTTGGACACAGCCTAGGTGTTTTAAAGCAGATCCAGCCTCCATTGTCTTCTAAACTGTCTGGAAAGGTGAATCATTTGCATAAAGTGAAGATCCAAGGAGCATTCAATGATTTTTTCATCAGTCTGGAGTTCTGTTAAAGGCAAAGCTTTGTCTCTGGAAGATTTTAGTTTGAATATGAGAGCTGTCAGTTAGACAGACAACCTTCCCAGTGGGAACATGTACTCTTGCTGGTTTCAGGGTCGCGTGCTCATGAAGGTGGAGCCCAACAATACAACCGCAAGCTCTTTCATTTAGTAGCGGGGGGCAAAATACCAAAATGAGCATTTGTGTTTTTAAATGAATGGACACAATGAATCACACATGATGGTGGTTTGACGGTTATGGTTGTGACCCAAGCACAGTTTGTCAGAGTTTGGTGATTTAAATTTAAGTGAAGCTCTCATAAAATTGAAGTATTTGTGGCATATTTCCATCCCAAGGATATTTTGTTGTAAGAGGTGGTCTGTTTTATCCATATTGATCATAGAATTGCTTACCATGATGGTGAGGTCAGATTCACCCAGTGTACGGTGGTTCATTAACTAATCAATCTCATGTGCTCCAGTCAGCTGTAAGAATGGCCCGTTCTGTCTGGATCTGTTGTGACTGGCTTTCAATATGTTTAGAATCCCTCTGCTTCTCCTGTGTGTCTTGTATTCCTCAAGTCTCCATAAATAATGCTTAATTGAAACTGTCCAGCTGTCAGAATGATTACACGCTTTAGTTCACCATTTGGTGGCAAGAAACAGAAGTCTATGTGTGCTAGGTTAAACAGTACAAGTTTATGGGGAATTCTTCACTTTCCAAGCCAACATAATCATGCCACTGGAAAAAAGGGTGAGCAGCTTACTGAAAACCTAGACGTACACCTGTGTAGTGCACTACAGCGATGTAAGCGGGTGTGCAGATGCTCTTATCAGCCTTGATAAACAAATATTGAAACATTTCTAAGGTCAGGGAGGAGTGGTGGTTTTTAACTAATCCATACTTGGAAAGAGAGAATGGGCTGCTAAAAGACTGCTAGCTCTAGCATGCAAAATCGCAAAGCCTTTTTGCATTGAGCCAACACAGATGCGGTACAGTGGGACAACTTTATGAAAGACTAAATAAAACATTTTGCTAGTACAAAAGCAGCCTGTTTCTGGAGCCTTTCTTTGGAATTGGATCTGTGGACTGTTGAACTAAACAACTCCGCTTTCTATTATTTTATTGATTTATTGCTACTATAAAAACATTCAAATTGTGCATGTTTTGTCACAGAGCACAAGAACTTGCTGAACTTAAAATATTTATCTTTAATTTTTTTTCCCCAAACCTAAAGCAGTTTCAATTTTGATGAATATTATTTAGATTTAGATGAAGCATCTTAGTTTATTTTTTTAAACAATAGATGTATATTCCTAGAGTTAGAGTTTGGAAAAATGAATAAATAAATACATTTGAAATAAGCCACAGATTTACCAAATAATTTGGGCTAACTAGCTGCGAGGATGTTGATTTTGCAGGGTGTTGGTGTTCCCAGCATGCACTTGGGTATAAATAAATAACATGGTTGCAGTTTTGGCCCTTTTACCAGTATTACTTTGACTGTTGTGTTTCATGTAAGTGTTGAGATCTGTGTAGTGCTGTGGTTTTCCATAAACCAGTAGTGGAACGCAAAAGATATTTTGAAAATGCAAAGTCTATAAAGCTAAAGGAATAGTTCACCCAAAAAGGAGCAATTGCTCTTAATTTACTCACCTTACGCTGAAACTGTGATCCTTGGTGATTCACGGCTACCATCACTTTGAGCATATACAGGCAACACAAAATTAATACCCATGGCTCCTGAAGATATACTGTTGTCTTATGAAGTGAATCGATTAGTCTGTGCAAGAAACTGAACATTAATTACAACATTATTATCTGTAATCCATAGCCTCAGGCAAATGGTCCAGAGTGATGTCTGGTTTGCGAACAAATCGTTCTTTTGAACAGGTTCTTTTTAGGGTGCTTTCACACTATCACTTTTGGTGCGCACCCGGGTTCGATTGACGTCAGAGTTCGGTTCGTTTGGATGATGTGAACACTGTCTTCCGAACTCGGGTGCGCACCCGCGAACCGTACCCGAGTCCGCTTGAAAAGGGTGGTCTGGGGTACGGTTCATGTGAACTCCGGTACGGTTCGCTGCTGATGTGAACGCAATCGTACCAAATCGCGGAAGTGAACCGCTATTAATGACGTATTATTTGATACAAATGTGTGTTTGTGTGTGTGTTTCACTCACTTTCCTGATGAGCGTGACTGACGCGCTGCAAACATAGAGCTGAATATCTAATTTCTGTTCGCCTTCAGCGTTCTTTAGAGCATTTGCAGTACATTCGTAAGACAGACGTAAGTGCTGTTAAATACCGAAGCTTTGAAAACAAAATGAACGGTTCAGAAACGTAAATATATAAAAGTGCAGAGAGCAATGTTATGCATTTGCCGCCTTCTCCTGCGCCGTCGTTACTAAGCAACGGGGTAAACAGCTGCTGGCTTGATGACGCAAACGAACCGCGGTTCGGACCCAAATAAAATAATATGAACGCAGTCCAGCGGGGGCAGGGGGAGGGGGGAGCAATCGAACTCGGGTTTGGACCAGGCAAGCGAACCAAGTGTGAAAGCACCCTTAGTGAACTGGATGAACCAGCTCATCAAATCGAATTGAACCGAGCCAAAACAGACTGAAAGGGTACCGCCCCAGTAACAGCTTTTGTACCTTTTTTCTCAATATTTACATGAAACAGTCCTCATGAAACAGAGTTCTGGTAACAACAGTACGGCTCCAAGTATCTGAGGTTTGGCAGTAAGGTGTATAACCTCTGTGCTGCATGTCCAGAGAAAGGTGTGGCCCTCTGGACACTGTTTAGAGTGCACTTCTTTAGCCTTCTGTATTTTGCACCATCTTGAATATCTTATGCTAAAAATATGTTTGAAACAGCCCCCATCAAATAAACTCATCCCTGCGTGATTAGATTTTGTAAACATGGAGTAGTTGACTTGATTTCACTGCTGATCACAAATGGTCGTTCTGTTGCTGAGAGACCAGCCTTAAGTTAATGATGGTCAATGCCTGGCTATAGTTTTGGGAGAGTTTTGACATTGGGGATAAAGTGTGCTTTGTTTTTTGTAGTTTCATTAACATTGTTCTTACATTGCTTCTGCTGCTGTATTTTGTGATAATCAGGAAAGCACAAATCTCTTGTTCACCATGAATTATGGTAGCATATTTAACTCAATCAGTTATTTTAAACCCTTGTCCGCAGCTCTATTGGGCTTGCCATATTTTTGTTGGCATTTTCATTGTGTGCATGTGCGCGCATGAAGTATCCTGGTCTTTTTAACACACTCGGGCCTCGCTGTTCAGATAGCCCTTTAATAGCAATGACGTGAGCCCATGAAGGAACCTGACCTCTCGTAAAGCCACAAAGCCTGGGCTGTCTACCCATCCAGCTCCTTCACACAAAACCAGACAAATACTGTATCCATCTCTTCATCCAGATTTCTCTTTCTACACCGGCATCTTTCTAGTCATTATAAATCAGTTACATAAAAAAGACTAAATTGATTGACATTTGGATGAGCCATGACTGACTAATAAACTCATTTCACATCCACCACAGATACATGGAAATTTTGAGTGGAAAATTACAGTACTCTCAGCTTTAAAGGCTGGATGTAATTTCGTTATTACAAAAGAGGTCATTGAATTTGATAGGTCAGCAGGTGGATTAAAAAAAAAAATAAAAGAAAGAAATAAAATAGATAGATAGATAGATAATTGTGTTTTACTTTTGAACTTTGAAGAGCAGTTTGATTGTGGTGATAATGTGCAACATACAGTTATAGCCTTTCTGTGTCCATCAGATGATACAAATTAGCTAGAATCCAAATCAGCTATCACAGTACTAAGGCTTTCGTTCGTTCGTTCGTACTTTCTTCCTTCTTTTCATTCATTCATTCATTCATTACTAAAGTTATATTGTGCACTTGTGCCAACCAATCCCATATTATTGAAAGTTAGGCAACAAACAGAAAAACAGACAAACCAATGTTGCCTAACATGTTTGTCTGATAATAATGAGAATATTTAGGATTAATGTAATTTATGAAATTATGACAACCATCTCCACGAGCTTTCAAAATGGTTTTAACATTAAAAAAAAATAATATATAGGTACTGAAACAACAACATTATATATACCAAAACAGGTACTTCCCTTTCAATATACAGGAAACCTGGATATATATTCGCCATATTACACCACATTACAAGAGAAAAGAAAAAAAAAAAAA
>NW_015626033.1:3349381-3357060 GCF_001515625.1 Sinocyclocheilus rhinocerous | reverse complement strand
TCCAAAAACTGGGCACTGGTGCAACGTCTACTGTAACATAATAAAATATGTGATTTTTATGAAAAAAAAATATTGATTGTCAAGATACACTACTTTTGAATGGACCTCAATGAAAAAATTGCAATGTTTTTTCCCTGCATAATGGTAAGTGTGCACAAGCCAAAGCCAAGCAGCCAAACCCTGACCCCCTGAGTAGTGCTGCTCATTCGATGCAAGTCTGAATCCAGCTTATACTGTTTCCTGATCCCGCTCCCTCTTGTTCTCTTGTATCAATAAAAGTGGCAAAAAGGCTAAAAAGCTTTTTACCAGTAGTACTTCTGAATAATTTCCACTATTTGCATTCACAATTGGGTTAATACTCCACACTGGCCCTGTATCCTTTAGGTGAGGACACAAGAGAGGAAGTCGTTTGATGTGTGTGCGCTTTATTTCTCTCTTAGAAATACAGAACACAGCAGCTCAGAGGCAGGCCTGCAGGAGATAAGCTAAGCCATATGAACACTGCTAAATGAGAAGCCTCTGTAATGACCTCTCTCTCTCTCCTCTCTCTGTCGGGATTAAATTCAGGTCAGGGGAGCAAGGATACAAATGACCAGCCAGACAGCATTCTGATTCACAGTCTTCATTTATCTTTATCACTGCAGCACATTGCAATATTTGCTTAGTCAAATAAGGACAGATTGGTCATACCGGCACACGCAAACACACACCCACAGACACTCAGGAGATATATGTTTCCAAGTATTTACTGATCTTCGAGCCATCAATTGATTATAAAACCCTTAAAAGAGCTGGCAAAAACCCATCCTCCAGGTTGCAAAGTGCTTGCACAAAGTTCAGTAATACTTTTCATTTATCGTCTCACAACTGAAAAGGTTTGTGTGTGAAAAAGCGAAGCCTTTGCACTCAAAAATAACTAACAGAAATTAAAATATTTCTGCTACTGGAAAAACTGAAAGAAAATAAAATACTTAAAAAACATTTTATTTCAGCTAGTTGCCAAGGCAACATTTCTAATTTTCATTTAGTTTAACTTGATGTAGTAAAATAACTAACTATCTAAAATGTATACAAGCTAGGCTTATAAAATAAATAAATAAAATAACAAAGAATTACTAGACATTAACTAAAATTAAAATGGAAAATAAAAAATAAAAAACTAATTCAAAATATGGTAGTGCTGTTGCGAAGGCATTCGTTTAGATATTCCAGCACTCGCATTTCCCATCAATCATTACATTTCTATGCCATCTGTTACAGCACCTTAGATCCCATCCCCCCCGATGGCAAAGCAACCATTCTCATCACAAACATGCTAATGAATCTGTATCCTCGCTCCCACCAGTACAGCAAACAGTCAAACGGATCCTCACTCAAAACAAGCATCATCAGCACAGGGATGAGACATTCTAAGATGAGACCCGTGTTCGTTAGCCGCACGGTGATTGACATAATTACACCCTAGAGTCAGAAAGATAGAGCGGGGTAATGCTATAATGCGCACCTGCCGCTGGTGATTCATGCGCACATTTACCCTTTCATCATTAGCTGCCTCATCAGCAGAAGGTGGATGCAAAGGTTGCGGGTTTTTTTCAATTGTTAGTAGCTCAACAGTAGTAAAGGGGCTGGAGCCTTTGTGTTCTGATTGTAAGCTCTAATTACAGTAAATGCTGTTTAACAATAGTGACATAGACACTCGGCGACTGTTTACGTTTAACATTTATGCTCCCACACCGGCTTCACACTGACATGGACTAGAGCAGGGATACCCAAACTATTTTGTCAGCTGAACCCCTCTGGCATAAAATATGTTCTTGAAGTACCTCCACAATTTTATTATTTCAATAATTTAACAACATATTCGCATGGTTCCCTGATGTTGGTTAACGGTCACATGACATTCAGGTAAACATGAAATATTTAATCTTAGTTTTATTTTGATCATTTTTATTTTCAAATGATTTACAGTATAGGGTTGCACGATTTGTTAAAAAAAATTGCAATTATTTTGTCATGCATTGCCATTCTATATCATATGAAAATATTTTTAAATTATAAAAAGACAGAAATACTTTACTGTTGTAATATACAATTACAATACAATTGTACTTTAACATAAAATTTATATATTTGATAATTAATAATAATTTTAATTTTATTGTACACTACAAGTTACAATACTAATAAAGGTGCCGCGACTAAAAAAAGGTTGGGAAACACTGATCCAGGTGGATGCTGCACACTGGTGGTGGATGAGGAGATACCCCCTGACAATGTAAAGCGCTTTGAGTGCCTAGAAAAGCGCTATATAAATGTAATGAATTAATAATAATAATAATAATAATAATGTCCAAAATTCTTCTTTCAAACGTACAAAGCTTTTATTTTGGTAGAAAACTGCAGGGATACCTTTGAAAACATTTAGTTGACAGCAGGTTTAAAAATGCTTCATGTCCCAAATCTGATAAAATGCTGAAAACATGTCCACAAAAATGCTGTAAATTGTGAAAATTAATGATCCTGATGTACACTGGATTCCCAAATGCACATTATAAGCAACATGTGGACTGAGTGTGCTGAGCAACATTCACTGTGAACTGAACTGCTCCAACAAACCGAAAACACAGGATTAGGAGCTGCTTGTGTGTAAATGAACACAGTGCATCACATTAAATTGCAGCCTTTTGCGATTTAATAGTCACACTAAGCCATAAGCCAAATTTTACATTTTAATGACATAATTATTAGCTTTTCATCAACTCAATCCCCTGGGATACCCTGGACTAGAGACAGGCAGACAAAGACCATACACTTAATTTAAGAGAAACTTCAACCAGTAGGAAAGAACTAGAAAGGCTGGCAGTCAAACAAACTAGCCCATTTCTGATCCACAAACAGTTGCTCCCACATACTTGTGGTGCATGTCCTTAAATGTACTTGCATTGAATTGTTCAGAAAAGTCTGACAGCTTGAACGAGAGCCGGAATACAGGAGCGAGGGGGGAATCCCTGTGGACACGCAGATCCATTATGTAAAGACACATTCAAACAGATGTTAGAAGTCTCATGAAAAAGCCAGATTGTCACTGAACATTTTGAATATGTCTCCCGAACATCTGATCAAATCCAAAGTGAATAGGATATGTCAAGCATAGAATAGATCTTGGCGCAGTCTCAATATTTTAGCTCAAATGAGAATTCAGGGGTCCAGATTTCCCTCTACAAACACTATAGGCACATTATACACACGCCTACCATGCACAACAGCTCTGAAAGACAGCAGCAGCCATTTCTTGTTTCTTATTCATGCATCCCTGGCTCCATGACTTGAGCGGGATTGAGTGATGAAGTACACTACAGTCTCTCCAGCTTGTACTGGAGACAACAAGCTGCTCCCAGCTATTAACACTATTAAAAGGATGTTATTGTATATTTCTACATTTTAATCTGTGCCTTTTTAACTAATTACTTTTATTTAACATTTAGATTAAAAAAAATTTAATTTAAGTATAAGCACACACAATTAAGTTTATCCCGCTTTACGTTTGTCCCATTATATTGCATTTTTAATAGCTATTTTAACATTTAATGCAAGAAAATGTATGGAATGTTAAATTAATTTACTGCAGAGTTGATAAAGCATATTTTTATTTGTAGAGAATGCAATGAAAGATAATGGCTTGTAGTACATCAATTCCTCAGGTTTTTTTGAGTACAAGACTGTGCTCTTGTTCAACAACACTGAAAGCATGAAGGTGTTCAACAAACTCTGATTCCATACACGATGCCAAAAAATAAATTCCATCCTTAATAAAAATTCTAACAATCTTTCCAAAAACAGGTGCATCATCAACAAAATCTAAGCAAACAACAAGACCACTGCGATACTCAGTACCATGACACTTTACCCACGGTGTGACCATTACCTCGCTAGAAATATCAATCTGGAGCTGCTCTGAAATAAAATCACAGTTTATAAGGTCAGACAACAGCTCATTTGAAACGGGGCCAGACTCAATACCCTTGATAGTACAGGACTCCCAGTGATAGGCAATGGCTAGATGGTGTATCATGCATAATATCCAGCACAAAGTTCTCAGATACATTAAAGTAAATCAAGGTATTGAGTATAGAATTTCTTTTAATACCATAACAGGAGTTTTCATTGGGGTTGTCAGCAAGATACTTGTAATGCTCCTCATTTAGATTTCTATTACGCAATATCACCCGTGTATCATCCTCACTAAATACTTCCTGTGCTAACACCTTGTCAGTGAGACAGAGTCTGCAGTAATGTTTTGCAGAAAAAGATTCAACATAACCAAGAATACTATTTAGACCTAGGTTATCACCCGTAATTTGCGCAATAGTAAGATGGGCTCCTCAGAAAATGACACCGTCATTCCCTTCTGCTCAAGTGCTTTCACATCATCAACCAATGGGGCAAGTATTTTGTCATGCCATACTTTTTTCCATCTTCAGAATGGAACAAAGAAATTAGATGTATGTTCATTAAGGAAGAGTTAATGAACACAAAATATTGAATGTTCTGATCAGTGATAATGACTTACATATCCAGTCCTCCCTTGGGGATCTCTGAGTGAGGGAAACAAGGAGATTCAACATAACCAAGAATACTATTTAGACCTAGGTTATCACCCGTAATTTGCGCAATAGTACCAAAGATGGGCTCCTCAGAAAATGACACCGTCATTCCCTTCTGCTCAAGTACTTTCACATCATCAACCAATGGGGCAAGTATTTTGTCCATGCCATACTTTTTTCCATCTTCAGAATGGAACAAAGAAATTAGATGTATGTTCATTAAGGAAGAGTTCATGTGTGCTGGCAGGTTACGAAGTACAAAATATAAACAGCCAAGTTTATGAATCCCTGCTTTAGATCCTAATGGGTTTGCTGTTTCAAAATCATCATAGTAAATTTGGATCTGAAGTGCATTGCTGTGGATGGAGTACAAAGGATGTTTTTTGTAATACTGTCCATCACAAAAATCTCGATACATGTCACTTTGCCGTTCCTCTTGGATAAGATTACACACATTATCATTCCTAAAAATGAACTCAAGAGTCTTCAGAAGAGGGATATATATGAAAGTGTCATTAACTGTTGTCTGTTCATACATTCCAGAGATTTTATTTCTTCTTGAATCGTATCTGACACCTAAGTGTATTTCAATAGGTTCAACAACCCATTTCTCACTGAAATATTTTCTCCATTTTGTATCGGTATTAAAATCAGAGAATGGATTATTAAAACTATTCAAAACTTCTTCAACTGAATTTCTACTTGTGCTGTCAACAGGCACAACATGTAAAATGTTTTCCCTTAAACTTGTATGGAAATCATTAACAAAATCCTCTTATGCTTTCAACAACTGACATAATTACACTGTTTGCAACACCGTTACCCTGTAATTTGGCTATTATTGATGCACACCTTTCCCTCGAACTATCCCTTGAAACAGAAGAACATTCATGCAAACTTGCATCATTATCTGATCTTTGCTCTGTGCCAGACACAACAAGTGACACTACTTCATCGAGATCTGGAGCTTGTTGATTTTGTAGAGATACAATTTCACTGATTGATGCTACACCCCTAAAATGAAATCTAGTTAAATGTTTTGTAAACCCTTCATAACTTTTAAATTGCAAGGAACAACCATCCTGATCACAAACCAGATCAAATTTCTTACCAGAATATAAACCATGTACAAGCTTTAGGTGCCGAATTAATTTAGCTATTGTAGCAAACAGTGATTTACAGATGTAGCATCTAAACATCATTCAAAAACTTAGCTCTAAGCTCCTTTACTCTTGGGCTCTCACTTGTGGTGCCAACATCAATTCTGTACACTGTAGTCTGGAGAAAAGTGTACAAATTTTTGAGTGGAGGATCATAACTGAGGCTGAAAACAAAATGAACCTTGAAGAGTTCATCAATGGCTGCCAGTGAAGAGGATTCTTGACAGGGGATGAGCTTTTTATCCACCACAATGAAGTAGTGACTGATGGCTTCCTTGCTGCTCCCTGAGGCAATAATGTATGGCTGACGATTCTCTTCCAGCTCAAGGTGTTCCTGGATACTCCGACATGCCTAAATGGGGGGAAAAATAAAGTCTATCAATAACAATGATAAATTAATAAATACAGCTTTATCAGTTAACATTTATTTTAGACTTTTTAGCTTATTTGCACATCGTAAAGACCGGGAAACACTCCAAAACAAAACAGGCCATGCACCGAACAACTGTTAATTTCAGTTTAGATTTAGATCAGATTTAGATTAATTTTATCAACTTACTATATTAACATTTTACAGTTTATCTAATAGTGAAATATAAGCTGAAGAAATTACTGAATCAATTCAAAGTGTAACGCTTATAGCCCTTGTATTTTGGCACCAGTGTACCAGTTACCTACTTTGTGAAACACCACCAGATGGTCAATAGCCTGTGAAATACTGATCCTTTGGATTTTCTTTCTTCCTGAAGCCTGGGGTGATAGGAGATGCAAAAGTAGAAGGAAGGATGATATATCACTGTCCCATTCTGAAAAACACAGAACATTGTTAAATGTCTACACAAAAATAACTATGTATAGTATAATTTCACTGCAAAGTCATTGCAAGTTTCACCTGGGGAATCCTGTGCCTCGCTGCTTTCTTTGCTCTGTTTGGCAGATGACAGTAATCTTTTCAGCAGTGGAGTGGAAGTCAAGGTTTCTCCTAGTCTGATAACCTTTGCTTTGAAAACAGTTGGCCACCTTTCCAAAAGTCTGGAAGCAGTTTCTGACCCAAAGAGGAGTGTAAAGTCCTGAAGAATCTGAAGCAGTTTGAAGAAAACACGTAAAGAAATTATAATATATTGACAAGCTAAATGTGGTCAGTTTAAACAATGTAGACCATTTGACAGTTCTCTGAATCTAACATTTCAATTTTTGTAAAAAAGGAAAGAGAAAATCCATACCAATCCTTTAGTGTCCAGGAATCGAGGAAAAACTGAGAGAATGGTGGTGGATCCCTCTGGATCATGGACAAGGCGCTGTCTGTATTCAAACGTTGCCTTCATCTTCTGCATGATGACCTCACGTTCGCTTGTATGATTCATCAAAGAGATGGCCTCTACACTTTGATCATTATCTAGCTGATGTTCTTGGTAACATAGCTGTCTGTCATGCAAAGGACCTCCATTTTCTTCTGTTTTTGGATCATCCTTATTTCCAGAAGGTCTTGTCCCCCTTTGTACTGTCTTGAGGCGCCATGACAAGAATCCAGTGTTTTTTTGGCCATCATAGAAATGTTCCTGTTGAAATGACACAAATTCTAAATTTAACCCTCCATTAAAAATTACAACATCTTAAGTAGGGCTGCACGATAAATCGCATGCGATATTTAATGCGCATTTTGTAATCAGCGGTAAATCTCCATCACGTGCGTGCTTTCACATGAAGCAGCATTTACTACACCAAGCCGTTGTTCACTGACAAGCTGCGCAAAACCATGATCATATATGAACGTGGTTTTGTGCAGCTTGTCAGTGAACAACGGCTCTGTGTAGTAAATTCTGCTCAATGTGAAAGCACGCACATGATGGAGATTTACCGCTGATTACAGCACCGGCTTTACTGACAAGATGCGCATTAAATATCGCATGCGATT
>NW_015626033.1:3347143-3348938 GCF_001515625.1 Sinocyclocheilus rhinocerous | reverse complement strand
TTTATAATTACCCTTCTGTCTCCATCATGTGTGCAACTAAGATGTTCACCATCACTTTCCTCGTGTCATCACTAATTGTCCCTGTATCTTCATACTCCTTAAGCACATTTCCTCCACCTGGTCTTGTCTGTAGAATTTGTTTTATCAGCTATAAAAAGAGGAATATTAACAGATACTACTATGAGAGAAGATAATGCAGTAATACCTAAATTACCCTTAAATATGACCCTGATCTGAAAAAGATCAGCATTATACATGGGGATTAAAAAAAAAACATTAATGAAACTGAACATTATGATTAGTAAAACCCCCAGTGTCTGTGTAAGGCTACTGGGACTCACATCTCTGGCCTGTGATCTTTGTGACGCCTCATCATCATCATCCTTTCTGAATCGTTTTGGACTAAACCAGTCACTCTCTTCACTGCTTTTTGAAGTTAGAGACAGTGTATCTGTATCTAAGCTGACTGAAGATTGAGGTGTGGAAGATCCTGTTAAGGTTAAAACTGGGGTTAATAGATGTCATGTTAGTCTTTGTTATTACTGCATTTAGAAAACTAATTCTGAGAATTTTTAGTCCAGGACATTGGTTGTTGGAATAAAAAGATTGAATATGAAACTTGCCATTTGTTTACTTTTTTAGAAATACATTTTTCCACACATCTGCTACAATACACCAACACTACCTACAATATTTAAAATACTGAACATATTAAACACTACCAGCATTCATTCACAAATTGGAATACAGATGACATCATTCAGCAACTCCTCTGTTTTCACTCACCAATGTCAGTCAATTCATTTATGACGAAAACCAACCCACTGGTGGTCATTAACACGTCTTACACGTCTTTATCCACCTCTGTACCAGTTTCATCTGTAACTGTAACTGCAAGGTTGTCTGACTTCTCTTTCTTCTCTTTCACTGCAAAACAAAATATTTACCAATTTTAGTCCAAGTTTTATTCATAATTTGACATAAGGCTATAAAAACATATAGATTTAATTATTAAGATATTACATATCACTCACCCTCTGCTAGAAATAAATCAAAGCACGCCTCTGAGATTTTTACGAATTTCTTCTGATTCCGAAATTGTGCTTTGACAATCATTGTGATGAAGTATCTGAACTCCTGGCTTGTAGAGGAAGAAACACGTCTTACTGGTTTGCTACAAACACAGTTAGACTCAATTTGAAACAAGATTGTGTAAAAAATAAAAAAAAACATCAAAACTTTCATAAAATGAAAACAGCAAAGACACAAATTACATCGAAATGGGGAAACTTTTTATCTGTTATAACCCCTCATTTACAAGACAAAACGCGAACCTTTGAGAAATGATACCATTTTCGTCTCCGTGTAAACTTTCACACTCTCCTCCTCCTGCACTCTAAATCAGCGCGCGCGTCTTCATCTATTGTATCCGGAAAGACTGCAATACAGTTTTGCGCTACGTACAGCGCCCCAATGGTCAAACCTCGTTATTACCGATACTTATATTAGTTACGTTACATTAGGCCTTTACATAAAAAAAAAAATGTCAACAGATATTTTTTTATTTAAATTGTCGACATTGTCCACTAATCGTTTCAGCACTACGAGACGGCTAAAGACCTGTGCCTTTATATCCTATTTCTACCCATATTCCACGACTTTGTTAAAACGAACACGAACACAAACACATATTACAGTTTTTTTGTTCCTTAAAAGGTAACGGAGTGCTTTAATTCACTACAAACAAATTTAAACTAATCACGTTTGACACAAATCATATAACGCTGCTCAAACA
>NW_015626033.1:3325941-3346964 GCF_001515625.1 Sinocyclocheilus rhinocerous | reverse complement strand
CCATGACTGTCTCAGAAGCATGGTCAACGATCAGCAGAAATCCAAGCCAAATCTTAAAAACAAAATCTGAACAATCTGTTTTAGACCAATGACCATCTTGATATATACATTTTCTGGTAACGTTAGCAGACTGCAGAAATTCCACGCGCCACAGTTCACCTATAAAATGGCGCGCGCGCGACTTTAGACTCCTTCTGAAATGAACACGATCAGACTTTAGTCAATAAAAATGATTGCTGTGTGCGACATGAGATGACAGACGAAACAACGCATATTCAAAGCTTTAATTCATTAATAAAGTGGCATGACAGGCTGAATTGACAAAAATCACACATCAGAGCTCGTTGGCTGTCTTGTTATTCATTATTAGAATTATTTGTGATCGAAAAATAGATAAGACTAGGACAAATTATAAATATTAGAATCAATTTACAGTCTGTATCTGTATTATAACATTAAAATATCAGACTTACCACCATCTGAAATAAAAAGCTTTTGTAACATTATACACTATTCCATTCAGTATAATTTTTATTATTTTTTGGGGAAAGAAATTATAGAAATTATACTTTTATTTAGCAAGGATGCTTAAAATTGATCAAAAGTGATCATAAAGGCATTTATAATGTTACAAAAGATTTCTATTTCAGATAAATAGTGTTCATATCGATATCGGAATTATATCGTATCGACCGAAATTAAGAAATATATCGTGATTTCAATTTTGGCCATATCGTCCAGCCCTAATTGTAACACTGGAAAATCAACACTGGTAAATTTACTGTGCAGATTGCCATTGACATTACACACTCTCTCACTCAATTTGATGAGCAAATCACATCAACTGAATAGTTAACTGATGTTACATTTCCATATTGTGCACATCTGTGCTATAATTGCTAGCATTTCTAACCAAATTATGGAGAATGGATGATTTATAATATGTTTTCCTCTAGTGTTCAACACACCATTTACAAGGGCTCTAATTAATGTTCCAACAATTCTGATGGGGGGGGGGACTTTTCCAAAGCGCTCATCATCCCTCGTGATTAATTTTTTTCTCTCCATCACACCATTCACACTTCTCTCAACTCACACCCAAACCATTTTCATACCAGGCACCACTCCAAGATAAGCATACCCATCAATCTTAAGTATGCTAATGGAAAATTAGCTACAAATGTAAATGAGGGAAATGCACAGAACGCACTGTATGTCATACCATCAGTGTGTTGAGTAGAATGTGCTGATTTAAACCTGATCATTGACATTTGAATGTAGTGTAAAGCAAGCTTGGAAGGCTGCACAGTGCACACACTGTAATAACTGTTTGTGCCAAGCTAATCTTGTGCAAGATTGTGTCATTGTACTGCACATGTTGATCAGAAATGAAAACACATTTCTAGTTCAGCAGCCAATATATATCCACAATTTATATTGCTATTTATTATACCAGTGCTATTTATATACTTCAAAAAAAACTTTTGTAGGGATGCACCAATATTAAAATTATGACCAATACTGATGTGCTGATCATTTTAATGCGATGTCTGGTAACCAATACATTGGCTGATATGAAAAACCTATTCTATCTTAATTAGATCAATGAAAAAATAAATGCAACAAGTGAATTCAGGCATCCCAAACCTAAAATAGCTATGAAAAATGGACATTCATTTTGAGATTTGCCTTTAGTTACAGTGCTATTAAATTATCAGTGTTTTAAAGATGAAGTTGATTGGATGTTAATTAAGGAAAATAAATGTAAAAATAAGTAAAATAATAAGCATGCACAATTAAATATCCAGTGTCAGCTGATATATCTAGTATCAACAGACAACCAATATGGTACCAATATTTTCTGCATCCCTACCATTAAGCCATCAATATACTTTACTCCTCAAACTAATGTTTCTCAACTGGCAATTATAACTTGCATGAATGTAATGCAATTACACAAAAACAGACTGATTGCAATGACTGCAATTTTTTTTAATCCATATTTTTAGGAAAGCAAATGCACACTAGGTGCTGTTGTTTTTAAATGCATGCTAGATTTTACACATACATATATGGTTTAAAGTGCCCCTATTATGCCATTTTGAACTTCAATGCAGTGGAATGAATGCATGAATGAATGAATGCATGAATGAATGCATGAATGAATGCAAACGCAATATTGGTAAAAAAAAAAAAATCGCAATTAGATTTTCCAAAATCGTTCAGCCCTAGTTAGGACCCAAACGATCTGCAAAGTTGTAAAGCCAAAAATGCACGATATAGTTATTGTCTCCCAAAATAAAGAATCGAACAGCCTAAACGAGTCGTCAGTAATTCAAATCCCACTTCCGTGACAAATATACATCTACATTACAGAACCGGCTTTACTGATAAGATGCGCGTTAAATATCACATGCGATTTATCGTGCAGCCCTAATCTACACTCTACTTATTACACACACAGGGACGCACAGCAGTGCACAAACATGAAAAAAAAAACTCGTAAAAACAAATGACCCAAAGCACACAGCAAAACTGACCACACAGTGGTTGAAGGAGAAAAAGGTGAATGTCCTTGCATGGCCTAGGCAGAACCCAGACTTAAACTCCATTGAAAATCTGATGAAATCAGAATCAGAATCAGAATGAGCTTTATTTCGAAGTATGTTTGCACATACAAGGAATTTGTTATAGTGTCACAAGCTTCCAGTACACGGAGACAGCAACAACACACAGATAATAAAAATAAGATGTGAATAAAATACACATGCATAAATATAAACCACCCACAGACGTTAGGGCCACAGGTCTGTAGTCATTAAGTCCTGTTATCTTGGGTTTCTTTGGGACGGGGATGATGGTGGAGCGTTTGAAGCAGGCAGGGACTTTGCACAGCTCCAGTGATCTGTTGAAGATCTGTGAGAAGATGGGGGCCAGCTGGTCAGTGCAGGTTTTCAGACAGGCTGGTGTCACACCGTCTGGGCCTGGTGCTTTTCTTCTCTTGTTCTTTCTGAAGACCTGGCGCACATCATCCTCACTGATCTGAAACGTAGGAGTGGGGGAGAGGGGGGTTGCAGGAGGTGTTGATGGTTGTGTGGAGAGATGTTCAGAGCGGGTGTGGGGTGTTAGACTGGGAGTTTCAAATCTACAGTAAAACTCATTCAGGTCTTCAGCAAGTTGTTGATTGGCCTCAGTGCTGGGGGATGGTGTCTTGTAGTTGGTGATGTCTTTCAGGCCTTTCCACACTGATGCAGGGTAATTGGCAGAAAACTGGTGTTCTAGCTTTTTAGCGTAGTTCCTCTTGGCCACTCTAATATCCTTATTCAGGGTGTTTCTGGCCTGATTGTACAAGACTCTATCCCCCCTTTTGTAGGCGTCCTCTTTGGCCTGACGAAGATGAAAAAGTTTTGCTGTAAACCATGGCTTATCATTGTTAAATGTTAAATGAGTCCTGGTAGGGATGCACATGTCTTCACAGAAACTGATATATGATGTTACAGTTACCTTTCGTTGATGTAAAAACATGTCCCGCCGCCGCGCGATTTCCCCGTTGATTCTGCGTCGCGGTCTGCTCTAAACAGCTGAAAGCCGGGCAGTTATAGCGTGCTGTCCGGAATGAGTTTCTGTAAAGCTGAGCTCACGTGCGCTTGCGGAGGAATGTAAACACTCACAAGAACGAACGAGTGAAACTCCCGCGGCGAATAGAACGGCTTACAGTTAATGAAAAGCGCTTCTAGATCGGAACAGCACATCTTCTTTAACGCTATAACATCTGTACACCACCTTTCGTTGTTGTAAAAACATGTCCCGCCGCCGCGCTATTTCCCCGTTGATTCTGCGTCGCGGTCTGTTCTAAACAGCTGAAAGCCGGGCAGTTGTAGCGCGCTGTCCGGAATGGCGTCATTCAGCCAGGTTTCCGTGAAACACAGAGCAGCAGAGTGTGAAAAATCCTTATTTGTCCGGGAGAGCAGAAGAAGTTCGTCCGTTTTGTTGGGTAGAGAGCGGAGATTCGCCAGATGGATGCTAGGCAACGCCGTTCAGAGTCCGCGCTTCCTGAGCTTCACGAGCACGCCGGCTCGCTTCCCCCGTCTGCGCGTCCTGAAGCGTTTGATCAGCGCCGCTGCTCCGCCAACTACAATGTTCAGCAAAACGTCCAAATAAACGAAATCCGGTAGAAGATTGTGTGGAGTGTACTGCCGAATGTTCAGCAGCTCATCCCTGGTAAAACTGATCGTGTTTGAGAAACAAAAAACAGGAAAAACTAACAAAAACAGTACAAACACTGGAGAGCCAAACACTGAGGCTGCCATCTGCGGCGCCATCGCATAGCCTTGTCTTGAAATGACTTGAAGACTGCGGTCCACAAACGGTCACCATCAAATTTAACTGAACTTGAGCAGTTCTGCAAAGAATAGTAGGCAAATATTGCAAAGTCTAGGCATGTCACGATAACAGCTTTTTGTTGTGCAATATATTGCCCCAGAAATAATTGCGATAAACAATATTAGTCATTTTAAGACCATTTTATGCCACTGAATATATAATCATAATATACAAGCATAATAATACAAGGCCAACACACTTTCAAGAAAAATGCAAGAAAAATTCACAAATAACTTGTATGGAGATTTTTCCATCTACAGATTTTTCCCTGACCTTCTTTTCTCTGTAAATTAAGGGTGCACACTATTGCTGAAAAACACAATCCCTACTTAGCAGTCAGATGTCCGTATGCACAAAGGCACAGATCCCTAAACAAGGCCATATCTTTTTTGTAGAAGCATTTTCTAAATTTGAACTAGCACCAACTACACCACATTATGTACGAGAAGCTGCAAAAGACACAGGCGCAGGTGGAATGCAAAAACATGGCGACATTAATTTTTATGTAAATATAATGGGCAATATATTGCGTCACCAAAAATTATTGAGGTCATGTACATATAGGCCTATTGTGCGATAAGTCGATATATTGATTATTGTGACATAGCAAAGTCTACACGTGCAAAGTCTACAAGTTAGTAGAGACATATCCCAACAGACTAAAGGCTGTAATTAAAGCAAAAAGTGGTTCAACAAAATGCTGACACAATGGGGTGATCCTTTTTCCAACTCGTGATTATGTTTTTTTTTTACTGTTATATCTTTCACTTGGATGTTATAAGTTGCAAATACAGCTGGATAAAACAAAAACTGTGTCCGTCTTCATTTCAAGCTGCAAAGCAACAAAATTTGATTATTTTAAAGAGGGGGTGATTCTTTTCTATACCCACTGTATTTTAAGAAAACAAAAGCATTTTTTTTTACCTTGCATGCATGTAAACCTATTGTAGGAGACCCCCAAAACAGTATTAGGAACCTTTAAAATGGCATAATAGGGGCGCTTTTTAATGCATACAGCATGCAAATCACAATACCTATATACGATCTTTGCTATTGAATTACCACACATTAGTCTGACTGTATGCTCTGGAGGCCGCTCTTTCATATCACAGTGCAGGCTTCCAGTCGGATTTACAGGGGCTTTGTGTATTTGGGAATGTCACCTGTTTGCACCGTTTGTTCAAGGCCCTCCTATGTGACAATGTCAGCAAAGGCTAATGAGCTGTGAGCAATGCACTCTCATTATAACACCAAATAAAAGGAGAAAGCTACGGCTATTTAAGGTGAAAGAGGTTAAACAGCACATTCTGAAATTATGCTAATTTCCCATCTCCAGATTAAAAAGTCAGAGGGTGACAATAACCCTTCCAACTGGCTCATTAAACCCTGTGTCATCCAATCACAGTCAAACGGAATGCTTGTGGCTTCCTAACTGAGACAGCGAGATGACACTAATGTGACGTGTGGGGAGGTCAGGAAGTTGTCACGCTCTGAGTCAACAGCAAAGCTGCAGGCAGTCACTCGAAGGGAACCCTTCACTTTAACTTGCATGACATTCTAACCATGATGCCATTATTGATCCATCACAGACATTTTTGGATATATAAGACTTGATGGCCAGAAGGAAAATACAGGATGCAACCATGTGTCATTTTCGTCACTACTGCAGTTTCCGTCGCTACACAACATTTTGGTATAGGATGCACATGGGTTATATCTGACCTCATAATTTCATCTGGGTAAATCATCTTGCCACAAAATGTGCAGCGAGACATCTTTGTTCTGTCACCTTGTGCTATTCAGCCTTCCGTCTGGCCCTCTCACTCTCTAAGAGGCACATTTAAGCATGCATCTGTTGTCAAATGCACCCCCTAGCCTTGTTATGTCAGCCCTGGATGGTGTTACAGCAAGTGATGAAGGCCAGCTCAGTCCATGGTTAATGCTTCAAATAAAAACCATTGCTCGGTTTCGAATCAAGAAGCAGAGGTATTGCCACGAATACTAAGCTGGCCCCTTCAAAACACATTGTAAAGCAACTAGGTCACGCGGCAGTCAAACGTAAAGTTCAAACAAAGCTGAATGTCACACTAAAATAAAGACGACTCTGCATGTATTTTCAGATTTTAAAGAATTCAAGAGGGGTTTACAGCATTTACCAAACTTGTCAAATCACAGCAGCCAAAGAGCTGCGAGAGGCTGGTTTTGACAACTAAGTATGCAGTGCAGTCAGCTCATTTTACATTATTCATCTCTTTGGAGGATACGCCAAGGAGGCTCAAAATACCCAGTACCCTACCATAACCCACTTATTGAGAGATGACGGGGACTCAGGTGCTCTTTCTGATTGTAGATGACAAAAAAAGGGTTACCCCCGGCCCCTTTAAATCCTGAGCACATCTCTCAAACCACTTAAATACCTGCCTCAGGTTCTTACTTCATTGTAGCGAGAACTGATAACTCATCTCTGAAGCCCACACTCTCCTGCATCACCAACAGTTATGTTCTAATGGTTCCCCACGACTTCTTACTGTCAGTACAGACTTATTCTACTTTCCCATTCACTGTCTAATCAGTTGCATGTCATTTGTCCACTTTGCTAATCAGTCGCTTGCTCTGGGTTCAATTGCATTAAATGCAGAAATTGCATTAATGCAGTGTAATTAGGTACTGCTGAGGAGATGCTTTGAATATACATATATATATATATTGAAGTTCCATATACTGATTGCACCAGACTAGCATAACTCACAAAACAGGACTAACTACATTATGCTGCAAATGTAACATTGTGTGTGTGAAAGAGAGTGTATCCAACACATTGGCGGAAATAGCGGGGGGTTGGGGGGTTCAGGATCTACCCAATCTGAGGGTTGCCCCCCCCAAAAATATAATTAAAACCATGCTGTGTATTGTAATTAATATAATAATAAATACTTTAAATAATTGTGTAAGTATTTAAACAATAAAAACTTTGGTCCACTGTATGGTAGCTTGTTTAATACCGTACGTAGCTTATTGGATAGTCACCCACTACAACTAACATGGCGATAAGCGTATGTGTGAACTAATATTAGGCTAATATTGTAGATCTACCATTGTTTTGGGTTTTGCTCA
The DNA here is from genome assembly GCF_001515625.1 of Sinocyclocheilus rhinocerous. Lineage (NCBI taxonomy): Eukaryota > Metazoa > Chordata > Actinopteri > Cypriniformes > Cyprinidae > Sinocyclocheilus > Sinocyclocheilus rhinocerous. Next base: position 3,339,467 of record NW_015626033.1, on the reverse strand, counting down.
ATATGATGTTAAGTTGCAGATCAGTGGGCTTGCTGCAGTTTAATATCTAAGTAAAAGAAGTCCTCTGTCCCAGACAAAACCTAAAATGCTGTGAAGGACACAAGATAATTTAATAATTATAAAATGACCACATGGTGAACCTATGAACCTAACTCAGATTTAAACAACTATCGCTTTGTGTTGTTGGCCAGATAAAATGAAAACGGTCATAATATAATTTTTCAGTGCACCAAAACGCCAAGTACAAAAAGTCCCCATATTAAGGCAGTTTGGCCTTAATTAAGGCAAATCATCTTTGTGTCCCCTTCAAAAATTGCTCTTGAGAAATATGTTTATTGTCAGGTTAACTTATCTAATTTTGTGTGATCTGTGACATTATATAAAATTGTAGCAAGGCTTTTTGTGTGTATTTGTTGATGAAGGGGTTTTGTACACATTAATATTTTTAGAATTGTGTAAAAAAATATATTGTTTTTATTTTTAAGCACAAAGATAAAATTAGACCCTTCGGATAAAATTATTATATATAGGCCTATATGATAAACATTCATTAAATTACTTTAATAACATTTAATATAACAAACGTCACTACATGCTACAAAACAATATTTTAAACCTATACAAAGCTCGCAATTCCGGCAAAACCTTATTTATGTTAGACAGATAGATAAAAATACCATGGTCACAAAAGATTTTCCTGGTGAACAGGTGTACTTATAGGCCGTTACTCTAAAAACCTTAAGTCTCATCAAACTTTTTGTCAACAGCTAGAGTGAGTTTATGAGCATTCATGCTTAAAGACCAAACACAATCGCCTATTTTTTGTACTGACAATTACATTTACGCAGTAAATGTAATTACATACTGACAAATTAAAATAAGTAAAATAAGAATCACAACACAAACATAGGCTAAGTACTAAAGATTGCCTATTACAACACATGACTACGTATCGTAACACTGCATAATACATGCCATAATCTTATGCAGCACGAACATGATCATATTTAAATTAGCAAGACAGGTTAACGTTACTTACACTTTTCTCCTGTCTTCGTGGATTTGAAGGCAAAGTAACTCAAGTTCACGGGCGGGTCTTCAGGTGGAGAGTTTACAAAACTAAATTTAGTTAACAAAACTAAATGTATAAGCAAATAGTTTAAAGAAATAAACAAGTTCCTATATTTTTGCGCAACAGGGACGTTGTATCGCAACGAATCTCTCCAACACAGTAACAGCATACAGCTGGGCAGTCTTTTTACAGCGTCCACACTTTTTGCTTCGGAAACGCGCGAAACAAACCCAGCTTGTTCGCGCGAGAGCGAGGTCCGGCTTGTTAGCGATAAGTGTGAGGCAGTGGTTGAATTACGCATATAGCATACTGTCATCTCTTTATTTAGACATATAACAGAATTAAAAGAGTAGTTTGGAAGTTTAGAATTAGGCTACATAGAACTAGGCCTATTAATATCCTAATATAGGGCTTAATGCATAATGTTTGGGGGGATATATATTTACCCTGATCATGCAAAAATATTCTCCGGCAAATGTAAATTATTTACTAAACAAAATAATAACTAAATAATTATTTACTAAACAAGCAAGTACTATTGCTTAAAACTTATCTAACACAATTCTCTATTTTCAGATACAAAATCGGTCTTTGTTTTTTGTTTTGTTTTTTTCATTTTACAAAATCGGTCTTTGTCAGTCACGTGCGTTTGTTATGTGTGACGTCACCGAGGCGCCATTTTGAAGGTATCCTTGCATTGAGCAGTGAACTAAAAGTGTACAGAGCCGTGCAGTAAAGACCGATTCAATCGTCACACTGGAGAAACAGATGCAAACCAAGTAGATACGGTACCGAGACAATCTCAGCAATTTTTTTTAGGAAACGAACATAACCGGAGATATGTTGGCAAATATGATGATTTTGCATATCACCGCTGCAACCCAGGCCATCTGACGCGGCGACGCCTCTTGTTGTTTAGTCTTTTTTTCAAGTGTGAGACCTAAAATATCTTTCTTCGTGGTGAGTTTTTGACCTTTTCTATCATGTAATTCACTATTGCAGACTTTAACACAACAAGAACGTACCATTTTAAATCAAATAAAAAAGACAATTCTCCAACTACAGAACACCTTGGCTTTGATACCCTACAAACGGCGGAGATACCCAAAATGCACTTCGATTCTCGTGAGTGTGACGTCACCTGACAAAGACCGATTATGAATATTGCTGTGTTGGTGTCACCATTGCCCTATGCATGGGGGACAAAAAAACAAAGCCTATTCAAAAGCATTGACTTCAAAAACAGACATGCAGAAAATATGCTTTCTGTGTAGACAATTTTAAATAGAGGAGAATCTTGCAAGATTTGTACCAGTTTGCACTTAAATTACTCTTTATGCGTGGATAAATTGGACAGATGTAGCCTAATGCTAATAGCACATCATTTATCCCATCAGCTGAAATGATAGGAAATCATCTTAAACATAGGGCCATAAAATTATGACTCAGCCAAAATAAATAAATAAATAATAATAATAATAATAAACAGTCCAATTCCAGTGAACCTTTGGTTCATCTTGGTTCAAAGGCCAGGCTGTAGGCCTGAACTGAAATTACACAGGTTAACTCATTTTTTTCCTGAAACCATGACCCATTTAGATGTTATAAAAGCTTTTAGAATCCATAACAGCTCTTCAACTATGCTATTTTTTCACAGTAGTTAAATTAACTTATGACCTTAATTGATTTTAAATGTCTTCTATTTTTCATTATGCCTGTGTAAAGCTCTTTGAATTACCACTGTGTATGTAATTAAACTCGCATTGCCCAGAGTATCATATTCCTCTATCTGTATGTGTGCTGTAGGTTTGATCCTTTCTTGGACTGAGAATGGCGAGACCAATGAAAACACTGAAAGCTACACTGACAATAAATGTTTTTGACTTACACTCAAGCCCATAGTGGGTTTCCATGGTGATGCTCTCACCTCTCTCCTGCTGTCACAGTAAGGCTGCAGAAACAGAAGTCATTGACATGTTTTGCATAGTTACAGCTCGCAGGAACACAAGCCCGCAAGTATCCGGCTAAATAGAAACGGATGAGCAGAGAGGGCATAAACCAAACGGTTTCAGCTCAAGACTAATTTAACCTCAGACATCATGCTTCAACTCCCACTCCCTGAACTTTTGCTTCTCTCTCCTCTGATCGCACACAAAGAAGGGGCGTGTTTAGGAGGATTCATCGCTCTGTTGGACACCAGCTACCTCTGTTCCTGAATCGTGACTGTAGGAGTGAGATGGAGTCTATTGGAGTTTGCTTGCCGTGTGAAACATACATTCTGAGTTTACTGTAAAATCACACTTGGGTCGTGGCAACTCCCACACAGCACTAACTATTGGCTCCCTACTAAGAGGCAACATTATTCCCTAAGTGAAGGGCCCCTCAGACAGAGACACTGAGCTGAATGGCATTGAGCTGCACAGGAGAGGGTCCCCACATGAAAGAGCCGACTTTGGCCACAATATCTAGTGACAGAAACGTCTGAGACTCTGACATTTGCGAGTGATGAAACTCCAAGTAAAACCTATTGACATGCACGCTGAACCCCTGTGGTCCGCTGTTGTCTTACAGCATGTTGGCAGGTACAGATGAGTGTTTGCAGACAAAGTCGACACCCGCTTTTCCCTTACATTATTTATTTCATTTCAAGTGCCAATCAAGCATGGTGTATTGGCAGGTGCAAGAATCAGCAGGGGGAGGATGGGAAGCTCTGTGAGGTGCATGGGATGCTGGATGCATCACACAGGAAAGGAAACTCAGGAGGGGTGAAAAGGGACAATTACAAGTTTGGGGGGATGCTTCAGTGGGAATAATACATTGTGGAAAAATATGCTTCCATTTCTATTAATATTTACACAATTTAATGATGATGAAGTTGTTAATGAATTACATTTCTATTAATATTTACACAATGTAATGATGATGAAGTCGTTAATGAATTAATGAATTACAATTATCATTAATGATCCTCAAGTTGTTCCAAACCTGTATGAATTTATTTCTTCTGCTGAACACAAAAGAAGATATTTTGAAGAATGTTGGTAACCAAACAGTTTCTGGTATGCTTTGAATTCATGGGGGTAACACAAAAGAAAATATTTTGAAGAATGTTGGTAACCAAACAGTTTCTGGTATGCTTTGAATTCATGGGGGGTTTTTTTCAAAGGGGACAAGCAGCTGTTTAGTTACCAACATTTCAAATTATATATTTTTCCCAAAATATATATTTTTCAAAATAGATGTTCAACAAAAGAAAGAAACTTGTACAGGTGACAGAATTTTCATTTTTCCCCTTTTAACAGTGAGGTGTAATTTTGCTTTTTAATGCAATTTATACAATTGCAATACAATTTAATGAATTGACACTACTGGTTAAATGTTGGTTAATATCTTTTTTTCTATGCTTTTGAAAGAAGTCTCTTACATTCACCAAGACTTAAAGATTTAAAGTATGTTTTTTTTATATATATATTTTAAAGTGTAATTTATTTCTGTGATGGCAAAGCTGAATTTTCAGCAGTCATTACTCCAGTCTTTCAGTGTCACATGATCCTTCAGAAATAATATGCTGATTTGGTGTTTTTATTTAGGAAAGGTGCATTAAATTAATCAAAAGTGACAGTAAAGACATTTATAATGTTCCAAAACTTTTTTCTGTTTCTGTTAATTGCACTTTATATTCATCAAAGAATTCTGAAAAAAAAAATCAGTTTCCACAAAAATATTAAGCAGCAAAAACGGTTTATTAACTCTTATTATTATAATCTACATATATAATAATAAGAACCATTACTAATAACTGATCACCAATAATAATTGAAAATAACTGAGCACCAAATCAGCATATTATAATGATTTCTGAAAGATCAGGTGATTAGAGTAATGGCTGCTGAAAATTCAGCTTTTTCATCCCAGGAATAGATTACATTTTAAAATATATTAATAAAAAGGTTATTTGAAATTGTAATAATATTTTACAATATTTCAGTTTTTACTATATTTTTGACCAAAAAAATGCACCCTTAATGAGCACAAGAGACTTCATTCAAAAACATTAACTATTCCAAACTTTGGACCAATAGTGTATATCATCAAAAACTGACGCAGAATCCGTTTTCATGTGCTGCTGTAGTCAGTCACGCAATTGTCAAGCACACAATTGCCCGCTTTTGTAGGCAAACGCATACAGGCCAAATAATGTCAATAATGTGTTGTGCATTTTATTTTTTGATTCCCTGAGCTGCTGAAATATATTCCCTTTTGAAGTCAGTTGAGGACACAAGTGTGATATAACCTTAAAATTTTCACCCGCTCTGAAGATTTAAGTCCACAGCATGTCAACAGAAATGACCAGGGCCTGCTGTGAAATCCCTATATTTGCACTCGGTTAGGATGGATGCATAAAAGACCCGCACCAGAAATGAGTGCATCAGCAGCTACTCTTTCTCCATTTGGTCACATTTACAGCCTCATCAAATTGATGGTCGCGGTTGTCGAGTTAGGTAACAAGCCGCAATACGAAGCCACCCCTCAATGCTCTGGAAGGCAGAGTAAGGACAAATAAAGATCTGCCTTTACTTGCCCTTGCATGTCACATTATGTGCAATCATGTCAGAGGTAATTAGCCATGTGGGAAGAATACAAATCAGAGTATTAAGGGTACCTGGGGTGGGCACAACAATCAGTCAAGTGTAGTATTCTAACTTCAGTTTAAAACAAACTTGAATAAACATTGTTCCTCAGTGGGCGCTGTCACTTCCAACTTTCAACTTAATTACCGCAGGAACATAAGAAACAACATTGTTAGAGTAACACAAACTTATTAATAGAAAACGACTACCAGTCGGTCTTGAAACAAGTTGTTATTAATGGTGCCATTCCTCCAAGGAATTTCAGATTTCCCCTTCTTGTTCACGCGTAGCCTGGAGCAGAATAACTTGTACAGGATAAGGAGGCAATTAAAACACGCAGTGTCAATCAACAGTTGTTCTAGAAAGTGGGGCAGAAATGTCAGTGATAAATAATTAGAATGTTGCCAAAAAATCTTAACAGTCTCTCTGTTAGTAGCAGTTTGCATTACATGCATTTGTGTCACTTTTCAAGAAAACAAGGGCAACGCCGTCCAGTGGCACTCATGACTATGTAGAGCTTGTGAAGACTGGGGATGTCTCTTAACAGTGCACTATCCCAGTTTAGCTAGACCCGGACTAGATTGCAAACAGCACATTTTTCAATGGCCCAATGAGCAAAATACTTGTGTTAGGATGGATGATTACTGACCTTTGCAGTGCCTTTAACTCCTGTTAAAGCTGGTTTCAAAACTCAGGGCTTGTGCCACTTGAGCTGTAAGTTAATCCTGGATTTTTTCCTAAACGAAAGCACAAGCAATAAAACTAGACAGAGAAATCGCATTTTCACAGATGCCTCAGACTGTATGACCTGCTCACAAACTGCCCTAAAAGAGAGAGAGAGAGAGGGAGAGAAAGAAAGAAAGTATCGTGGTATTACTGTGTTTTTTAGACATGGTACAATAATAATCCCATGTTTTGGAAATGCACCTTAATATTCTTTATCATTTACCACAAAATACAGTCTAAATAACATTTTATACTGTATGGATACAAGATTTAAGTACCATTACTGTACCATGTTATCACCATGATAATCAGTATTATCTATATAGCATGTAACAACACCACAACCACTGAAGAAATTAATTTAATTGTGGAAACTAATACATGTTTAGTTCACATTATTTACTACATATAGTTGTCTGTTTTTCTAATATATCTATATTATTAAATTAATTCCATCGAAATACAAATGGCTAACCTACTGAGCATTCACTACTGACTAATAAAGTGTGCTCCAAGTGTGGAATAAATCTGGGCATCTTCAGAATGGTGCACAGACAGCAAATGTCTTTGCAGTTTAGTTTGCTACGTCATGCGTGATACATGACAAACTGTACAACATTGCCATCTACTGGCAAGCTGTTTAAACATCCCAACAGTGTGTAAATCTATTTTTATTTAAATGTGTATTTATTTATTTATTTACACATTTATTTGAATAGATTGGGTTGTATTCATTCTACAGCAGTAAGATCATTTCATAGACTTACACCTATTTACCTATTTTAATTAGTATTTTAATGACATTTTTTGTCCACACTTAAGGTTGTGTTGTTGTAATGTTAAACCACTAGAGGGAGCGCAACTCCTATTTCCTGTGGGAAACGTTGGAATTTGGCCTAATCAAATTATGATTGAGTAATACAGCAGTTAACTAGTTCTGATAAATAAGCAGAAATACAAATATATTTCAGCACATTTTCAGATTCTGGCACTATTTTATCCATTCTCCATTTGTTTTGTTTCAGCTGTTTTTTTTTTTTTTCAATGAAAAAGAGAAGACAGTGATCAAAGTAGGCTTTTTTAAAATAGCTATACAGTGCCTGCAGAAAGGCACATTGTGTTGCAAAGTCCAACAAATTGAAAAGTCCAACATATTTAAATTGTTCATTAATCATATTAGATCCGTTCTACTGTCGTGAATCCCTGTCAAAAGGTACTATACACTTTAGTTATTAATATGTACTTTTAAAGTACTAATATGTAGGCTACCATTTTGGGGTAGCTTTTGTACTGTATCTTGTGGTATCACCCCAGTGACAGCTTTGTACCTTTTTTTTCTGAGTGATAAAGATTGCTAATACTTAAGCACTGTGAAATCAATTGGAACATATTGGGGAAAAAATCCAGACACTACTAAGATCAGGACATCATATCAAATTGAGCAAGCAGACAAGAAGGGCAATTGTCAAAGAAATGAGCAGCAGGCCAAACGAGAATCTGTCCAGGCATCAACAACCTCATAAGCACTTCACTTACTCACCCACTTAATTTCAGTGTGCGGACATTATTTTTTCTTTAGCAGGAACAAAATGCAAAAACACTTTCTGATATTTTCTGAACAGCACTGCAACTCCTTCTTTGGTCATATTCAGTCAGTTTTGATCAACCGTGTGCTCTGAATCCAACCCGCCACACAGTCATGTCTGCAGTTTCCAAAGTCCTTCAGTGCAAGTCTATTAGCTGGCAGGCTGAAACTGAGGCAATTTTCTTTTCTTTGATCAAGTAATCAAAAGGAACCATCAAAGTTGGCAATTACTGTTCCTCAAACGTGACTTAATTACATCCTATAGCTGTTCAAAGACAAATGTTCATACAGAACACATTTGCCATCCAAAGGGGAAAATGAATGCCATTTATTTTTTCTACTAATTAATATAGTATAATGAGGATCAACCATGTAATGGCATCTACACGGACCGGATGCGCTTACACACCAATATAGCTTTTGAAACGAGCAATCAATTAGCTGTACAGATAACTTGGATCAAATTACTCTCAATCGATTGTCCCAGAATATTGCTTAACCTCATACTGTGTGTGTTTTTAAGTGTGATGAATGGGAGCCATTCTTAAGAATTGTTCTGGGGGTTGAGTTTTACAGCTATCCCTATTCTTACCCTCTCAAACCAATGAGGGTTAAGATTTGTGGGGTAGAAACAGAACAATCCTCTCCCCCTCTGAATGACTGAAAAGGCCACAGAGAAAATACAGACTTCCTGTCACAAATCTCTCATTGATTTTCCTTTTAACACTAGCTAAATGGAGATGCGCTACAGCACTATATTTGATGAGACTGCTTTTATATGTGAATACACATATGGACAAAAGCATACGCACAGCGCATATACACAAACAAACATGCCCTCTGCCATCCATACGTCTAAATGACTACAATCAATGATCTATCTACACATCAAGTGTTTTTACTTGCCGTCGAAATTAATATATATGTATATGTAACCCGGTCTCAATTATTTACAAAGCAGGCATAATATAAACAAACACATATTTCATAATTCTCACAAGTTACTATTAATTATTTGTCAATGTAATAGTTACACAGATTAAGGTAACGGAATGTAAAAGAATTGTCAATTAGAGTCAGCAAAATTCATTGAGGAAATGTTTTAGCTATATGTTTCATGTCTCTCAGGTGGATTTATCTTCAGCTCTCAAACAAAGTTAATTGTCTGCAAAAGCACAACTGGATCAATGGTGCATCATTTGTGTGATGCTGTTATTCGCATTATCCTTTGGTATCCGGCAATATCTTTGATTAACTGACAATAAATCCACCTGACCTCATTTCCTAGATGGTTAATCTTTCGTACACAACCTAAAGGTGAGTATTGATCTTGTATTGAGTTTCTAATCAAGATCAGTATGCCTATGCAATCTTATTAGCCTGATTGGTTTATCATGTCAAGTAATTGCTAGCCAATGATTTTGGTTTTGTGTAATCAAACATGTTTTTGAAAATTTCATTTAAGAGAGGAAATTGATCATGGTTTGATTTCAGTGGAATGAACCTTGTTAACAAGTGAAGAGCAATCAGTATACGATATACACAAAGGAAACATGATTGGATCAACATTTATGGATCAATCAGAGAAATAAAAGAAAATATTAAAAGAAAATAATAAAGTCACACGGGGACGGGGATGAAGACACAATGGCAACATGGCAGATAGGCTATTATGTCTGGAAAGGTATATGCTTTTGTTTTATTTGTTTATTGATTCATTACAATATTTTACACGATTTCGTTGTTTAATCCATTTTGAGACATTTTATACATAGGTATACATTTAAACAAAGATGTGATTATTTTTCGAATTTATTCTAAATGCAACTGTTGACCGTGTAATTGCATCCATGCGTATCCTTCTACTGCATTGATTTGAAAGGGCAGCTGTCATACTATTCTTCAGTAAACAGGTGGCGCTCATGCTTTAAATTCCTCCATGCCATCAAGTAAGAAATAAAACTTCATGAAAGGTTTTTTGATCATACGATAAGCTTGTTTCGTTATGAACTGTAAGCAAACTGTATTGACGTCATACTTGCTCTTAAGTGGGCACAAACTGAGGAGGTTAAAAAGGCAGGCGCTCTTGAAAGTGTGTATTCTTTTACACATAAGTATAGGCTATGTTTCAACAGCATTTGCAGACAAAATGTGAGTAACCGCAAAACTTTGGATTACAATTTAAGCCGGTTAGAGTGCACTAAACAGACGCGTTCACCTGAGGTAAACCATAGCATCCGCGATTTAATCGTTGTCTGTATCCTATCGGTGTTTACAGCGACAGTACAATAACCATAAATATTTATCACGTTATTATAGATTTACATATTTTAAAAAAACTCACAAAATGTTTAGTATTTTGTTTACAACGTCTAGAAACTCATAATAAAAATTATGTGTCCGCGAGACGAACCTCAACTAAAAGTGGTCAAGGAAAAAAAAAACCCTGACAGAAATGTATAAAAAAAAAACGTCGACAGTGAATAGCCTAATTCGCACACAGTGTGTCAGATGTGGATCGCAAAGTGGATTCCATTTATGCTCGGACAGTCTTTGGATATTCTTATTAAGTAAAGTGCTTAATGGTGCCTAATCAGCGAATATTCACTGTCCAACTGAGCCAAAAGGACCGACCTTCTCCAGAGATCCGAGCACATGCGCAGTATCTTTACACATAGTGCGCGTACTTCGACCTTACATACATATTCGGTCAACTGAGCAAGCAACAACACACTTTGACAGTTGATGTGGACTGACATGAACTTTTAATAATTTTGGAATGTTAATTTATGTTCATAGCCTACATTTTTTTAAAGACAACCCGTTGTTTTGAAGATTGCTGAAGATATGACAAAGAAGATATCAAAAGGTTGAATATAACGCAGTGTCGTGATATTAGTGTTTTTATCGTAATATCGGAACTCTCAATATTGTTTTTTATTCTGTTCTCGTGGGGTGTGTCCATCAGAGCAGCACTGAGCGCTTGTTGGAGTCTGCCCGGATGTGTATATGATGTCTGATCACTTGTTCCTCACCAGTGCGCAGCTGGCGCGCAATGGATTTATTGTGGAAATTGTTCTATATCGTATTTAACCTTCTCCAGAGATCCAGGCACATGCGCAGTATCTTCACACTTAGTGCGCGTACTTCGACCGTACATGCATATTGTCGGGCAACTGAGCGCGCGACAGCACACCGCTGACAGTTGATGTGGACTGATATGAACTTTAAATAATTTTGGAATTTTCTTTTATTCGTGTTCATATACATTTTTAAGACAAACCGATGTTTTGAACGATTGCTGAAGATATGATAAAGAGATATCAAAAGGTTAAATATAACCCAATGTCGCGATATTAGTGTTTTTATCGCAATATCGGAACTCTCAGTATTGGTTTTTATTCTGTTCTCGTGGGGTGTGTCCCTCAGAGCAGCACTGAGCGCTTGTTGGAGTCTGCCCGGATGTGTATATGATGTCTGATCACTTGTTCCTCACCAGTGCGCAGCTGGCGCGCAATGGATTTATTGTGGAAATTGTTCTATATCGTATTTAACCAGTTTCTCAGCTCTCTGAATGGATCTGAATAAAGCGACGATGATATTCGTAACTTTTTGGATAATGTTGCCTGTTCTTGGTAAGTTGAGATGCATGTGTTCCAGTGTTTGTTTGCGCGTTACATCTGTATCAACTAGCCTACAATAGACACATATGTAATTCAGAAGCATGCATAATTTTTTTTTATTTTATTTCGTAACTTTTTGGATAATGTTGCCTGTTCTTGGTAAGTTGAGATGCATGTGTTCCAGTGTTTGTTTGCGCGTTACATCTGTATCAACTAGCCTACAATAGACACATGTAATTCAGAAGCATGCATAATTTTTTTTATTTTTATGATTAGTATGATTGTTCATATTATATTATTATTATTATTTCTAAATCCTAATCATTACTTGAGACATTTTATATGTAGCAGGAATTAATAGGAAATAAAATACATTTTTAAGTGTTTTGTCTATTATCATATAAGTTGTCTCTATTTGTTTGAATTGGGTCCACTAAAGTAACAAGGTAAGTGATATCACCTTAATTATGAACATTAGAAAATCGTGGTAATGATGTGCCTGACAATTTCGCCATTCTGTCTTATTCACATCTGTAATTTTTTCTTTTCCCTGCACAGATTTAATGCACTTCTCAAAGGCAGATGCGATCACACAGTCTCGGTCGGTTCGGCTGGACTGCGTTAGGGCTCATGAACAGTGTTTGGCGAAGTATGGCTGCAGTACTAAGTACCGAACCATGAGACAGTGTGTGGCCGGGAGAGCCGGTAACTTCAGCATGCTGGCTGAACCCGAGGCGCAGGACGAGTGCCGGAACGCCATAGAGTCCATGAAGCAAAGTCCTCTATACGACTGCAAGTGTAGGAGAGGAATGAAGAAAGAGAAAAACTGTCTGCGCATCTTCTGGAGTATATACCAAAGTTTACAGGGTAATCAGATCCAGGATGAACAGAATCCAATATGACAAATGATCATGCCTTGTAGACCACTTTAAGTCTTGGAAATGCATTCAGAGCTTTTATAACCTAAAACAAAAGTTCAAAAGTGCTGGTTCTAAGAATGATACATGTAACAGTTTGGGTTCTTGCAAAATTACTATTTCTTACTGGTACTTTGCTGGTGTTTATCTTCCAGCCAATGACTTGCTAGAGGACTCGCCATATGAGCCAGTCAACAGCCGTTTGTCTGATATTTTTCGTCTGGCTCCAATAATATCAGGTAAGTCTTATGATAATATATATATATATATCCACCTCACACTTATCTTCACACTGAATACAAATCATTTATTTACCATCTTTTTGCTTTGTCTGTATGCTTAATGTGCTTAATATATGGATATGTCTCAGGTTTATGTGTATGTTCTCTTTCCCTGCCTCGTTCTTGAGATATGCTCATTTGGTTATATGGATAAAAGTGTCTGTAGAATTAATTTAAATTGAAATGTCTGGTGGCTTATGAATGACCCGCCTGCATCATTTATGAAAGCTTTGTAATGGATGTTAGAGATTTGAGTGAACAGGTTTAATTATGTCCTTGGAAAAGAGTCAATGCCTATTGCATTCCTGTAGAGGACTAACAGAACAAGTGCTGCTGCATGATGGAGACGGTTTAGTCATGTCCTGTAGATGGCGCTGTTCCTCCCCTGTTCAGCTACAGTGAGGTCTGCTGGTGTTGAAGACACTGACAGAATCTCTCAATCTGAGCAGTGCTTGACTGTAGAAGTTCTGCAGTAAATCTCCATGGTGACAGACAGTAGCTCAGTTCCAAAACCTAGTGAGTTGCCTCGCTGCCAGCTGCCTACACGGACAGTATTCTAATCCTCATGGAAACTCATAAGTGACCAATTTGGAACACTCTATGTAGATGGCACCTCCCTACGGTGCACAAATACCACTCCACACCCAATTTGAGACTAGCAATTGATTTCAGTGCTGTTTGACATTATGTT
>NW_015626033.1:3322169-3325660 GCF_001515625.1 Sinocyclocheilus rhinocerous | reverse complement strand
TATATATATATATATATAAACACTCTGATACCACATTGAAAATATATATATATATATATATATATATATATAAACTGAATATATATCACTAATTGCAGTGCATTGTGGAAAATCTGCCCGAAACAAGGTATCTTAGAAGCTTAGAAGCCATAATAATTAAGTTGTCTACCTTTTTAAACAGCCTGTGATGCAGCTCACTAGGGTTTGGCATAGAACAAGTGTCTGTGGTTTTGTTTGCATTAGGTTTGGATTAAATATGAATATACTGTTGGTTCATAAGGAACATGTGGGCATTACATGTGAGACACCCTCCCCTTACGTTCCCTCTCGGTCCACTTCAAATCAATAAAGCCGTACAAGAGACACAGCTTCTGAGATTGCAGCCTTGTTCTTTCCTGAAGCGTTAATCAATACAGTAAAAAAACCAACAAAAAAAAAAACAGTTTAAACAGCTGTTAATTCTTTAATCATTAGTCTGGTACTATTTGAGCATTTTCACAAAATGAACATCACAGGGTTGCCTTTGTTTTGCTGTGCATGTGTGCCGATTGCTTATATGTATCTAACAGCAAGCTACAGGTGTTGTACATCACCAGGAAGAGAGAGACGTTCATTCTAATTATTTTCATATTTGGATGCAGCGCAATTGAATATTAATCTCACAGCGAGCCTCTTTACTTATTCCACATATATCTAGAGCAAAAAATAGTGGAAAAAGGTGTAACGGTTTTGGCATGTCCCAGCAACCCCTAGTAATAATTCACAGCTGGGCTATACAGGAGTGAGCAGGATGTTTATGGCCGCTGCCAGTGCAGCTTCAATAAAAACTGATTTGGTTGAGAGACCCAGAGCCGCTGTGCCAGATCTCTACATGGCCCAGATGGAGAGACATTCCAGTTCTTGAGGTGGTGCAGTGTCAGGATTATTCAGGCCTGAAGAAACTGCAGAAAATCCTCTATATCAAAATGATGAACTGCATCAACCAAGACTAGCAGCAAACCCACTGTTTAACACAATAGTTTGGAGAGAGAGAGAGAGATAGGAAGTAACTTGAGCAGTGCCTAATAATATGCCTAAAAACCTTTGGTTGGTTAGTGTTCATTGTGTGTCCTGTCCATAAAGTGCTTTTATATTTACTGTCATGAACCACTGAATCAGCCCACACACAGGACCCCAATAATAACTGACCCTAATCTCTTACTCTCAGTGGGACATCTCTATACAACACACTGTGTGGGTGTTTTCAGGCTGTTCACAGCAGAAATGGATACTCAAGTCTGAGGCTTGTTCACACAGTGCCAACAAACACCAAATTCCAATGGTCGTTAGGTATTGTTGGATCAATGTGTTAACCCTGACAGTGGTTATTGGGCTGTGTGAGCATGACAGTTATGTTTACAGACTATAAATACATCAGTCAACTTCAGAGTGTTAGAAATGTTGGGGCAGTGTGAGCCAGCCTTTAGTTACAATTAAACTGTCCCTCAGACTTGACGTAGACTCATAAAAAAGTGACTTGATTCAGATAGAGGCATTAACACTTTAGAGAATATCTATGATGAGTCAGGGCTAAGGACATTCCGTGATCTGCAGTCTTGTTATAATCTGCCTATAATCTAATAACCTTGTCCTAAACAGCTGTTAAACTACAATGTAGTTCATAGAATATTATACACCCTTGAAAGGTTTTAGAATGAAACTTATTTCTTCCCCTGTGTGCGACAAATGTAACAGTGGGGCAACGGGCAGTTTTTTTTCATGTATTCTGGAAATGTCCCCCGATCTTCAACTTTTGGGTTAATGTCTCCCCTATTTTATCACAACTTTTGGAACTGACACTTGATCCTGATCCTTGTCTTTTCCTTAATGATGACTCTTCAGTAACCCTGACTTTAAAGTTTAAACCAAAAACGAACTTTCTTCTCAGGGTTAACAGCTGCAAAGAAAACTATTAGTTCTTGGTTTCCTCCTAATTCCCCATCAAAACAGCAATAGCTGTACTATTTTATGGATATTGTTAATTTAGAGCGATCCACCACCTTAATTAATTCAGCAAAAATGTAAACTATTCTGCATTATCATTGGAACCGAATACATGATAGTCTGATTTCCATTATTAAACCTCAAGTGATACAGAAAAGTAAATGTGATTATTTTCTGGACATTCTTTAGAAAGCTAAATTATTCATTTCTTTCTTTACAACATAAGTTGATAACAAAACAGAGATTATTGGAGTATGTTTTACAAGAAAATACTATTTCAGACTTAAAAATTTCATGTTTCATTTGATGTGTTACTTGCCATTTCTTTGTAGTTGTTGGTGAAATTTACTAGCAATTTCTGAGTGAAAATTAGTTTCTGCGCCAAATTTGTTTCAGTGACTTACTATTTTTTGATGAGCTTCCCAGTTTGAAAACCCATGCTTTAGGAGACATTTTAATCCAAAGTGCCTTACAAATAAGGAACATCTCAAGCAATTTCTAATAACTAGAATAATTTTTCATCTTAAACTATAATGGATTTGAGATGCCACTTCAACTTGTGACAAACAAGTTGACATAGTCTGTGAGAGACTTGAGACTTGACTTAGACTCTATGGCAGAGACTTGTGAACTTGTCTGGTGCACAGCATTGAAACACATGTCAGCACTGAATATCCTTGAGGGAAACATGAGGCCAAGCAAAGAGACAAAAACATAGTCAACAGAGTATCATCTTTCTCGAACTCTTTTCATAGTCCTGACTAACAGAAATGCCTGCTCATCTAATTGTAGCTGTCCTGGGCTCTAATGCAAAAACGCCAGTGTTTCAGTAAATGTGTTCAGGTTACACTTCCTGTCAGAAACATAACTGAGATCAATATGAATGGCCGCATTAAGCGGCTAATAATTGCTGAGCAAGACAGTTCACCCTCCAACTTAGCATTTTAAACTTTAACAAACTTACTATTCTCCATAAAGATGCATCATTGAGGTAATAGCAGTCAAAACAGATCGAATAACACACACGTTTTACGTCATGTTTATGAGAAGCTGGGTTACGGACTTGATGCCTCTTAGATGACTCAGTTAAATGGGTATTGTTGGAACTGCAGAATCTTCGTTCAGGATGCATCTGTAAGCAATCTGCTGTACAGGCACTTTCTGTCCTCATTATTTGATGGCACACCCTCCAGCTCTACATAGCTTTTGTGGGTTCGGGGCTTTAGTAACAGATCCCCTTGAGCCATGGGATCACAACAAAAGGGGAGGGGAAAAAATCAGCCATATGAAAGAGCAAAGACATGCCTTGTTTAGTGAAAAGGTAGCCAAAAGGGTCAGGCAGAATTGAACTGAATTGTACAATGGTTGCCAGTAGGCAGGCAACTTAGTGATAGTTATAAAGCTTATTAGGTTTTCCACAGTTAAAGGGATCGTTTACCCAAAACTGAACACTCTGTCATCATTTATTTACCTTTATGTCATTCCAAACCTTCTTTCTTCTGAGGAAC
>NW_015626033.1:3312169-3319669 GCF_001515625.1 Sinocyclocheilus rhinocerous | reverse complement strand
GCTGGAGGCAAAAATGACATTTAAAGCTTGTGCATGCTGTGTTGTGTACAGCTCAAGCGTTGGTAATTACAAATGCTTGGATGCTTGATTACAAATCATTCAGCATCAATAACTCTGTCAAGTGTAACAAAAAGGAGGAAAATTCATAGACAAAGCCTACAATTCAAAACACTCTGGAGCAACATAAAATAAATGCAAAAAAGACATTTTGATATTGATTCCAATTCCAGGTATTCAGAATTGATTCAAAGAGCTTATTCCTGGCTAATTTTCTTGATTCTTAAGAAAGGAAAGGAGGCAATTTATGACCTTAAGGAGCATTCACACAGAATGCATTTTTCCATTGGTTTTCTATATGCAAACTTATTAGACAGATGTATTTGACTATTGTGTTTGCATGTTTTGCAATGTCTCGTGCATGACATGCCATTCTAAAAACATGGCTCTCAAGTTAAAAGTTCAGCTTTTAAAGAGACATGCATTGCATTATTTATTTAATTATTAAAACTTTTTTTTTTTGCATTTTTTACCCCATTCCACTGCCCGTGTCTTGTGTTTTTCAAAGCAAAAATGTTTTCTGTGTGAATGGCCCCTAACAGTGCAATATAAAGTACAATAAATAAAAATAAATAAGCATAAAATAAATAAATCTATTCTTAGTAAGCATTCAGTCTATTCAGTCTTGAGTAGAAACTTCAATAATAAATTATTTTTGCTCTATTTGAGTAAACGTGAGAAAATAGTTATGTGCTGTTTTTTTTTTTCATTTTTAAAAAATCTGTATTTAAAATCAGTGTTGTTATAGTGTTTCAGTCATGAACAGTTTTTGAACAAATCTGTTCTTGAACAAATACTTATAATACACAAAATGAAGCCACCAATACTCTTAAAGAGTCAACCAATTAATTGTGTGAATAGAATTAAAAGAATAGAATTAAAATGATTCAAAATCCCCGTTTAAAGCTCTTCTGTAATATGTAGCAGTTTGACCAAGGTAATGAATGCAACTGACTTTCGATTCCCAATTAATCAAAGAATCAATTTGTTTTCAAATCCACACCTACTATTTCCCCCTAAAAAACAATGTAGTTTTCTATTGAGCGAAAACAGTTGAATAAATATAATTCCTCTATTACATTTACATATGAAAGGACTTGATCTGCATCATAATTTTTGAAACGTGACGGGCTGAGAGGTCATAATTCATAAAGCTGTATCTGTATGTTATTGACCTTGTCATAACAAAAGAGTAGCGTTATTAACTTCACATCATTAAACAGGTCAAAAGCAGTGTGCTATGTAATACAGCATAACTGTTCATATTTTCACATCAAATGCTGTTGATATCGCTGTATCTGTAAACGACACTGCTACCTATGTTTTTTTTAACTGATCATAAAGTGCTTGCACTGCAGTACTGTGTGAGCTTGCATGACCGTAGCATTTCAGGTCACCTAAAGTCACGTCATCTGTCACCGCTGAGATTAAGGACATACAATGACACACACACACACACACACACACACACACACAGAAAGACTCAAACACCTACACACAGCAGAAGAGTATAGACTGAATAGATTGAGTGTGTATTGGCTGTCAAACATATATAATACAAATCTTTTGGAGTGGATTTTGGAGAGAAGCCTAGCGAGAGGAAGAGGAAATCCTTTATTCTAATGGGCTGAGTTGACAATTCTATGCTGTCAGTCCCTATCAAGACTGTTCCCCCGCTGTGGATGTGTGCTTCAGTGTTTGTGATGTATGAAGCCTACAGTTACCATTTCCTGAGTCCAATATTGTGGGAATGTAAATGGGAGGGGAACGCAACCACCCCCTCCTGCAAGACTATGCCTGCATTCATCAGTGTATTTACCACATATTATATATCTGTAGCTCACTTTAGCTCCTTTTCCTTAGCCATTCAAGTTCTTTTTAAGGAAAAACATCTATGTTCATGTCCAGACAAGTCTGATTTGGAGCAATATTGAATGTTACTATGCTGCTTTTAACTATATTGTAATGTTTGTCAGTGGACAAAGGGAGGTGTGGCACAAAAAGATGAATGCAGGGTCTAAAATGAATTTACCTCCCAACGACAGACGAATTGAGAATTTTTTTTTTTTACAAGACTTGAAATTATACAGTGACAATGACATGTTTTATTACAAGTTTACTAAAAATAGCTTAAAATACCAGTCATAATGACCAGAAATATTTAATAATAATAATAATAAAATAAAAAAGCATCATCCTCATTATTTTGCATCATCCTCATTATTATTATTAATATTATTGTAAAATATTTTTGTCCCTGTGGTATTTAGTTTTTTCTTTAATTTGACTCTCTCACATCAAAATAAAAATTTGTTTGCATTATTACTACTACTACTATTATTGTTACTGCTAATAATAATAATATTAATAAAAATTCAGTTATTATTTTATCATTATAAAATACTGTTGTCCCTACGATTTAGCGATTTTTTCACTTGCATGTTTATAACAGCACATGTCATTCTCACTTTAAGCATCCTAGATAATCCTGTGAAGATAAAAATTGTTACAGGACATTATAGTTGCAACAGCTATATGTATATGCCTTTGACTCGAAACTCTCACATCTGTCAAGGTCAGATGATCATTCTTTGAATTCAGGTTAAATCATGTCTGGCAGACTGACAAGTATCTCCATATTATTGAACTGCCAAAGGCAATCTGACATGCATTGGCACTCAGTGAGTGTTCATTTTACACCCCTCATGCATCATTCTTTCATTCTCAATTTATTAATGGCTCAGTCTTGGCTCTGTTTCTCACAGATTAATAAACAGTGGCTTGTGTGTTTTACTGCTAATGTATGTAAATTGAAGGCAGAGCCCCAGAGGGAAATTACTTGGCAGTTGTTGATAGTAAAACATCAAATACCAGTTTTATGTCTTATTAGACATAGATTTTTCTTCTAGATTGAAAGCCATCAACACTGTACACTGTATTAATTCCACTCATGAGATTTTATGTGGTTTAATTGCTTGGCTGTTGGACATGCACAGCCACACACACATATAGCCCCTAGTCATCATTTACTCTCTTTAGCACACAGGTCTCAGGCTTCTAAAAGCGTTCCGTCTCTCACTTTCAAAACACACATAGTCAAACATCCAGCAGTCACGTGACTCCCTCCATTGTCAGTGTCACAATAGCAGCTCCCCGGTAGGGTAAATCTCCAAGACGTTGCTGGAATTTCACTGCACCACTGGAGTATCAAATACACCACTGGACCCCCAAATCCCTCCGGCTCTGGTAATTATTTGTGGTCATATTAATATGCCAGCGCTGTCGGGAACTGGCTAAAGTGTCCATTACATCAGCCTATTAGGGGTCAGCAGTTCACAATCTCAAGTGTAAACTTCACATTAGATTACCAGGTCACCATACAATGATTTTAAAAGTTACCAAAACCATTTCAACATACTAAATACTAATTTTGCTACCACAGCAAAACGTGCTACAGAACATTATTGAACTTTAATTAAAGTTAAATATTAAAATATTTGATTTATTATTATTTTATTATTATATAACAACATAAAAACATAATCCGACATAATAAAGACATATTTTATATAACGATATAAAAACAAGTCTGACATTTATTTATTTTTTACTATTAAAAAAAATTGACAGGATGTTTGATGAACTAACATACCGTACTTGTTTGGCTAAGGACTAAGTGTTTCAGAGAAAGTTAATCGAAAGTGTGTTGAAGAAGATTGCCATCTTTTCAGGACATGATCTAGGGAGAGAAGTCAGCTAATGTAAATTTCATTATAACGTTGTCCTGCTTTTCACCTCGTCAGTCATTTGATCGATGCCTGAAACTGACGGCCTTTTCGAGCAGAGCTGCATCAGTTACAGATAGATCTGCTCTGTAAACATACACGGATCAGTGCGTTCATTAATTTATTTTGGGTAAAAGACACTCATCAATAAATCAATAGACTCCACATCCACTGGATATTTTCAAATATCAATTGGACTGGCTAAATCCCTTAAAGCGCACTCCAGAGGTCAGCCATTGGCAGGCATCACTTCAGAGGGCCATTAAACGTCCCTGGACAACAGTTTAAGCAGATAGTCTTTTACACAGAGCTCATAGTGTTGTTTAACTAGCAGTTTTCTCTTTATTAAAGGGCCCAGAGATGGTCAGACAGGGTTCATCTTGTAACAAACTCTCATTCTGCTGCAACGGCACTTTCATTAATTGATAGAAAGTTACGGTCCAATCAACTCATTAGCTTCATTTCTAAAAAGAATCACCATATACACTGAATTACCCAAAGATACATTTTATCGTTCTTTCACAGCTCAGGAGACATAATGGAGTTCTCAGTTCATGTTTCATTTAGGTATCAACTTAAGTGTCTCAGATGTTTCTTGTAAAATAAAGAAACAAATGAGATGAGTTGTTGACATACATTAAGAATAAAGCACTGTAAAATGAATAGATCTGATCATTTAGTCTTGGAATAAGTCTTAATGAGAAATGTTGTAGTAAAATCTCTGACATCTGATTGCAAATTTGAGTATTTTGCAAAATTTGAACAGTTGAAAAACTGAAACAAACAAAAAACAAAAGAGAAGACAGGAACAAAGGCAGTTAGGAAGAAAGGAATAAGTAAAGAAATATGTAAAGAAGTAAGGCAGGAAGGAAAGAAGGATTGAAGAAAGGAAGAAAAAAGAAATTAAGAAATGAGAAAAAAGGAGGAAGGAAAAGTAAGCGAGAAGGAAAAAGAAATAAGGTGGGAAAAGAAGTACAAAAATAAAAAGAAAGAAGGGAGGAATTAGAAAGATAGGATGAAAGAAAAAAAAGAATAAGAAGAAAGGAAAAATGAAGAAAAAGAAAGATGAAAGGCAGGAAGAAGAAAATAATATATGAGAGAAGGATGAAAGGAATAAAGAAGAAAGGAATTAGGAAAGAAGAATGAAAAGGAAAGTTTGCGGAATAAAAAGAAAGACAAATCTAAAAGGCAAGACGAAAGCGAGAATGTAAAGATGAGAGAGATGGGCAGAAAGAGACGGTGGCAGACACGGAGGAAGAGAGAGTGGGAGATCAATTATGGAGGTTGAGTCCTCGTATGATTTGATTTGCTGCAGTGGCATGTGTTTTTATTGGATTGGAACAGTTGGAGGAAAGCTGTGAGATTATTAAGCATCCGCCAGAAAAGATCCAGGTCTCTGCCATCAGCACTTTCTGTGTCTGCAGCACTCCCAATCTCTCAGGCCACTTAAGGAAGCGACTGAAGAGCTCACTTATTATTCCTGCTCCCAAAGAGCAATAAACAACAGAGCGCTCTGCTGCCTGAGCATGAGGCCACATCCACATCAACACACACACACTATTGCTTGTTATTTCACGTCACAGTGGAGTTCTCTGAAGTGCACAAGGCAAGGCTCTCAGCCCAAGTAGCCTTTGGCACACAAAAGACACTTGGGAATGTAAGCTGAGGTCATTATACACACAATCACAGCACTGACAAAAAACAGCATGGCATTACTGTCTTCAAATGATTAAAGAAATAGTTCACCTAAAAATTAAAATGTACTGAGAATTTACTCACCCCCAGACCATCCCAGATGAGTTTGTTTCTTCATCGTTCTTCACTGTTGCTTCCAGTTAAAATATGAGGAATATGCTTCCTCCAGTGAAAAAGTCATCTGAATCAGGAGAGAAATATGCGCAAATAAAGCACTATTTACAAGCAAAAACAGTCCAAAAAAGTATGTTGGTGGATTTTGATGTGAGTGGACAACAGGGGACAACAGGGGATGCACTTTTTCAGTCTTGTTATGGATTGTGGACTAGAATTTTGGCCAGAAGTGATGGTTTAAAGTTAAAATACCTTAATGATGTATTGGTTTCTTACAAACATGCAGCTTTTCACTTTACAAGATTTTAATAGATGGACTGGACTCTTGTAGATTATTATGATGTTCTTATCAGGTGTCTTACTCTGACGGCACCCATTCACTGCAGAGGGTCCGTTGGTGAGCAAGTGATGTAATGCTACATTTCTCCAAATCTGTTCTGAACTATTCCTTTAAACAAGAATATCAAATCAGATGTCATCTACTAACTACTACTACTACTAATAACAATAATAATAAATATGCCCTGTGCTCTAAAGTGGCCGTGAGTTATTTTAATGATGTACTATACTAAATTAATATTGCATTATGTTTAAAAAATGCGGCGCAGGATCAGTGTATCACAAGGAGATATGGGTTCGTTTTATAGACTCTGACATGTTGCAGAACCTGTCCACATGACTGCAACGTCTAATCAACATTTAAACATCCCTCCAGTAACCTTGAGCCTCATGTCAATGTGCTTGGCAAACGTAAGTAATGGTTTTTGTAATAGGTGATTAACCTCAAGGATCGAGGCGGCTTTCAAATTTAATCATATCTAGTCACGAAAGCCCACAATAAGCACAAATTCCTCATCAAAACACATAATTGCAAAATGCAGCGTTCCATGCACATGCAAGAGCTGCAGCGCAACGAAAAAAAAAGTTGAGTTACTGAAGCGGGAAGCCGAGAAAAAATTGAGTCATCATTAGGTAAAGAAGAATATCCTCACTTATTACATGGCTCACTGCATACTTGATTCTGATTGGTCAGTCTTTCACCATATATTTTATATTATACAAATATATATTAAATATACATATTGCCAAAGTTATAACTGACCTTTGTCCCTGGCAACCAAATCTCCTACAAAGCTGTAGTTTCATGTCTATCGTAGCACTCTGCAGTCTCTTTCTTATCAGCTGTCACGAATCCTGTCCATGGACTTCCGTTCATTCACCACCAGAGGTCACCCTTTCCATTACATTGACTCTCGAACAACACAAACTGTTGCATAGCACCCCGGACTACATATCCCATCATTCATTGCACGGTTTGCACACTGCACTGATTGCACTGATTGCACACAGCTGTTTCGTATCGCTCCCTCACTAAGCATTTTGGATTTCTATCAGAATATTTGTGCAATGGTGATAATGTGTGAATGTTTCAAAGTTTAGAGTTGCATTTAAATAAAGTTGGATTGAGAAGAAACACTTGGTACAATTGCTCTTGTGTTTCCACACACAGTTGCATTGCAGTCTCTGGAGGTCCCCTGGTGCATAAGTAGACATCGCTCAGAGCTTCAGGTCCACACTTGGCACGTTTAAAAAAAAAAATATATATATATATATATATATATTTTTTTTTTTTTCAGTTAAATTATGAAAAAAGACCTTAAAATAACATTTTCTATGTCATTTTTGTTTCTTCAAAATGACCAGAAACACTGGTACCCTCTTCCTCAGTGTAGAGTGACAGTCCCCTCTTAGTAACATAGATATGCATGTGAGTGTGCGTGTGTGTGTGTGCGTGTGTGTGTGAGTGAGAGAGTGTGTGTGTGTGTGGGAATGTGTGTGAGAGAGTGTG
>NW_015626033.1:3304294-3310194 GCF_001515625.1 Sinocyclocheilus rhinocerous | reverse complement strand
CGACCTACGCTAGCCCTAGGACTATTCTTGTGTCTTGCCCGCCATATACCTGTTTGCCACTGTCGGACCCTGCCTGTGTTTCTGACCTCTCTGTTCAATAAAGCTTTGCATATGGATCCGCACGTCTCACGTCTCGTCAGCCCCGTAACATCAGCCTAATAAAATAACTTAAACTTAATAAATATTTCATGCCCATTAATTATATATTTTTTTTTATTTATTTGATAGATAGTCATAAACTTAACAGTATAATCCACATTCAGATGATCATCCTTTATCATCAAAGCTATTTTTGATAACGCTCAGCAAAATATACAGTACATGCTAACGTTCTTTGTTTTTGCATGGCTCTGAAATAGTCTGATAGTGTATGTGTTCTAATAGTAATGTGCATTCAAGCCAAAAGACTGCTTAGAAAAGAGAGAGAAAGGGCAAACAGAGTTTTCAGGGTTGTGAACTTATCCATGTGAGTGAAAGCGAAACATTCACCTGAGGTTGTTTGTTCAAGAGACGCAAATGCTGTGAAGATCGAGAGGAGGGAAACAAAAGGAAAAGTGTGACAGTACAAGCAGCAGAGAGAAGTTCTTCAGGCAAAAGATTCAAATGTTACACAAATAAAACCTATTTTAAACCGAGTTTAGATGATTCTCTAATTGCAACACTCTGCAGGATGTCAGTTCTTGGTGGGAAATTGAGTCTAGGTATGCTTGAGGCATTTTGTGTGGGATCCGTTGAAGAAATTGAGAAACAAAAATAAATGAGAAAAAATAACGTTCATGTGATTTTATTTTCAGACACACTACACTGAACTGGTGTTGAGAATGAACTATGTGAACAAATTATCTAGAAATTTTTGTAATACATAAACTAATGTTTGGAGTCAGTTTTTTATTTATTTATTTTTTAATGTATTAAACAAGGATACATTAAATTGTCCAATAGTGACAGTAAAGTTTTGAACAAAAAAAAAAAAAGTCATTTTCGAATTGTTTCTTGAGCACCATATTAAAATGATTTTTGATTTATCATTTGACGCTGAAGACTGGAGTAATGGCTAATAAAAGTCCAGCTTTGCCATCACGAGAATAAATTACATTTTAAAATATACTACAATAGAAAACAGTTATTTTAAATTGTAATACTACTTCACATTATTGCTGCTTTACTCTGTTTTTGATCAAATAAATGCAGCCTTGGTGAGAATAACAGACTTCTTTCATAAACATTAAAAAACTTACTGAGCCAAAACTTTGAATGATAGTGTGTATATATATTCTATAAAAGGTTTCCCAAACACTCTGCCATTGGCTGGTCAAAAAGATAGCCCCGCCCCAAACTCACACCATTGGTTGAGCCACTGTTGCTGTGTGTGGAAGCTCAAACAAACAGAAGTAATACTTTGAAAGTGCAACAGAAACAAAGTGTTCAATCAACCTACAAATGGCTTACTTACAGTTGTCTCTCCATACCAAGCTGGGACAGTAGACCGTATTTTACGCACTTCATCTGCAAATATACATGGAATTCTGTTATTTTCCTAAATATATCAATTAGTATAGTTACTCTCACACAGACCACATGCTGGCTGACATACTGTATGGCCTCTAGTTCCTGTGAATGCCATACAGGATGACCTCAGCAGAGGACGTTCACAGAGAGTCCTAAAAGGTCAACAGTTGCCCCACTCTCAGCAAGTGTTCTTTGACATTTACAGCACTTGCATCAGTAAAATCAGCCAGTAGTGTTCCTAACTCTCCTTCTAAATGTCTGCCTGCATAGGTGAGGCGGCCTTTACGAAGGACAACAACTGCCTGAACGCCGCCAAGGCCTGCAACCTGAATGACACGTGTAAGAAATACCGCTCCTCCTACATCAGCCCTTGCACCAGTAGAGTCTCAACCACTGAGGTGTGTAACAAGCGCAAATGCCACAAGGCCCTGCGGCAGTTCTTCGACAAGGTGCCACCGAAGCATAGCTATGGCATGCTTTTCTGCTCCTGCCCCTCTGGGGATCACACGGCTTGCTCTGAGCGCAGACGTCAGACCATCGTGCCAGCCTGCTCCTACGAGGACAAGGAAAAACCCAACTGTCTCTCCTTACAAGCCTCTTGCAAGACCAACTACATCTGCAGGTACGATAAAAGACACCTTGTGTTACGTGTCACAGAGTAAGGAGGAAAGGGTTGGAATGCTCACTGTACTTTTCAGCAAGTTAATTATTTATCCTGTGGGGTGGATGATGTCTGAGAAGAGATGACAATAGTTGTAAGTCTGCCGGACTGTCACTTGTGTGCTGAGTCTGTTTAATGAGGAGATGTGCCGTGTGGATTCTTGTTCATTCCTGCTTAATTTTTTTCAGATCACGTTTAGCTGACTTCCTTACCAACTGTCAACCTGAGGCGCGCTCGATTTCTGGGTGTCTAAAAGAAAACTATGCCGACTGTCTGCTGGCATATTCAGGTCTTATTGGTGAGTTAACTCAAGCCAATAAATTTGGTGTGCCATACCTTGCCAAAAAAGTATTGTGGCAGTACAGTACATTATAGGGTACTTTACACCATGGTACTGAAATTCATGTGCTACGACATGTTTCATATCATTACCATAGTACCTTAGAGTGCCATGAATCAGAGCTAATTTAAAAAATACTACTATGGTAAATGTACAGAAAAACATGGTTGTACCATGGTAAATGTCCAAAAAACGTGTTTGATGCATAGAAAGTTTAAATGAAAAGCATTTATTTTACATAGAAATCTGTTGTAACATTATAAATGCATTTACTGTCACTTTTGATCAATTTAATGCATCCTTGCTGAATAAAAGTATTTACTTAAAAAAAAATCTCACTGACCCCAGCCCTGTTGAATAGTAATGTATTAACAAAAAAAAATAAATCAATCAATAACATTCAAAAACTAAAACCAATAATTACAGTATATGGACATATTCTGGTTTTCAGATGAATCATGTCCATAGGTAATGTGATGAACTATATGCAGCATTTGTAACTGGCCTCATACATCCATTAAAATTACCTTGGGATAATAATAATAATAAAAGTCATAGCAAACATGCTCAGAACCGTAAAGGTAGTCCTGAGAAAAAGGCAATATTTATTTGAAAATGCCACTTGGCTTAATATTTGGTATCTAATGACTTTCATATACTTTTAAGTGTCCACTGTGTATTTCACTTATGATTGTACATGGACTACAGATCTACTTAACGTAAATGTTAATATATATATATATATATATATATATCCAGCAGGCTTTTTTTGATCAGGAATGTTTTATACCCTAATGATCCCTGATGCTGTCTGTAATGGCTGCTTGTTTGGTTTTGAGACACAGCAACTGTCTTGTTGTTTTCAACATACATGACCTTTGAACTTTGCTCCTTGCTATGTGTTACACAGGTACGGTGATGACTCCGAACTACCTTCGTGCCCCTGGCATTAGCGTGTCACCTTGGTGTGACTGCAGCAACAGTGGAAACGGAAAAGCAGAGTGTGACAAGTTCACAGAGTTCTTCACCAACAACCGTTGTCTCCGTGAGTAGACTTCATTCACAGCTGCTGTTGTGCTACTCTATATCATTGGTCACATGGCGTTCTGCGCTGTCTGACAGAATTTGCCCATCAAGATTGACTCTAAAGCTGAATTCTGCTCTGTTGCGTGTTTGTGATCATTCACAGTCTGCACCAGTAAATCTGATCTCTGCGATTTGTGTTGCTGTGTGGTTCAGGGCAGTTTGACGGCCGAGAGACAGAGAAATCCCTCTTAAATGGGCCAGCTGAGGCAATAAAGCATTACTCAGGTGTCCATGGGCCTGGAAGAGTAGGGAAAGCATGCATTATTTTGTCAGGGAGTTATTCAAAAACATCCATTTAGATGAACCAGATGCAGGGAGATAGACAGGGAGCAGATGAGGGGGAGGATTTGTCTACATGAGACAATGGCCTTTAGGATGACAGCCCGGATGGAATAGCAGTCATCCACAAGTCACGCCACATCCACACCTCATAACTGACACATTCTCATCTTTTGTGTTTACCTATAGAGAGAGAGGTGGAAGGAAAGTGAAAAGACTGTCCAACAAGATGTCAAGAAGTTCAAACAGCATTTTTCAGAATCAGCTAAATGTTTTCTTAGCTCTTTCTTGTTTGTAATGAACATATGCCATTATTTGTATATGATGGTGGGCCCATTACTGACATTATAGACAGCGGCAGGTCTACAGTATTAGAATGCATTTAGACCTAATGCACACATCATCACTTATGTTGATATAAATCAGTTTTGTTTATGTTCATTTAGTAGTTAGTGCAGGTTTTTGACATGGTACTGAAGTACCAATACTTTTTATACACCATGAGTGTTCATGGGATGGTTCACCCAAAAATGAAAATTCTGTTATAATTTATTAATCCTTATGTCATTCCAAACCTGTATTTCTTTCTTGCTTATGTGGAACACAAAATGGATGTTTTGAAAAATTTATATATATATATTATTTTTATTTTGCCCAAGAAGTCAATGTTTTTTTGTTTTTTTTTTGTCTTAAAGAAAGTCATAGAGGTTTAGACCGACATGAGAGTAAATAATGACAGAAATTTCTTTTCTGAGTGAACTAAAAAAAAAAACAAATACAAAAAGTAAGCCTCTATTATCATATTAGGTTAAGTGATGAAAAACATCACATCGTTTTTAACATATTAAGTTACTTTCCTAATAAATCAGATGTAATTAATCCAGCAGTCTATTACTTGCCTCTTTAGCCTCTGAATCTGGCCACTTTTTTGATGGCCATCTAATAATGAACCAATAAGACCACAGCAACTAAAGATGTGTGAGAGAGAGCAAGAGAAAGAATATTAGCGTGTCCAAGAGTGTAAGAGTGGGTGCAGCCATTGATAAATTTAATGAGTCTGGCTTCCGGTGTCATCCGCCTCCAGATATTTTTAGCTGAACAAAACAGCTCATTTTGCTGCTTGATATTGCAAACTGGTGTTTCTTACCGTATTATTTGAATGTATTGTCTTAATTATAAACACACTGGTTTGTAGCACAAACAATTTTACTGTTTATTGCACTTTGTTATTCTTCTCGTTAGGAAATCGGTCCTTTAAGCCTTTAAATCTATATAATCTATCCAGAATTATGCTTGGAATACGCATCTGTTCTTATGAGAGCAATGCAATAGTACAATAATGGAAAATGTGGTTTTATTAGTCTTTAACCCTTAAGAAACAGAATGAACTTGCACGGCCTTAAAGGAAATTCAACGCTCACTCAATAATAAGGTCAGCCTACCCTCTTCTCTGTCAGTAGATGGAACTTAATACACATGCAGCTTATTCTTTACCTGAGTACCCATCAATAATTATCACTTGCCCTTTAGCTTTCTGTGGCAAGAGGTAAATAACAGACTCTGAAGTCAAAAGTGCTCTCGAGAATAAAGTCATTTAAAAAATACAGTTGAATCATAATTGCCTCCCCCATTTTATCACCGGAAAGAACACAGAAACTTAGTAAGTAAGTGAAGGTCTTACTGCACTTACACACAGAGGCTAAGTGCCTCTTTATCAGAGTTCATCTGCTTTAGTATTAAGAGATAAAGAGAGAAGCTCTTAATATCAAAATAGGCCACAAATTCGATAGCGACATGTCAGTGTCAACTGTATTTTAAACAGGGTTGAATTGAGAATGCCCTTTGAAAATTTAACTCCAGAACAGTGCTGTAATTGTTAACTAAAACTGTTACAATATTGAAATAAAGCTTAAATAAAATAAGCTTAAGAATTTTAAAGGGGTCATATGATGCGATTTCAAGTTTTCCTTTCTCTTTGGAGTGTTACAAGCTGATTGTGCATAGATAAGATCCCTGAAGTTGCAA
>NW_015626033.1:3283458-3303925 GCF_001515625.1 Sinocyclocheilus rhinocerous | reverse complement strand
AAGGAGGGGGCTTTGTAGAAAACGAAGCGTTTGAGAGAGGCGGGGCATAGAGGACCTACAATAATGTACAGTATTTGAAAAATAATGTGTTTTTTGAACATTAAAGCATGTCAACATATTCTGTTACACCAAATACACAAAATAATGATCTTTAAAAAAGCATCATATGACCCCTTTAACTTGAAATGTCAAATGAAATGTGAAATAAAATGTTTTTTTTTTAATGAAACTAAAATAAAATGAAAACTGAAAATTTAAATATAAACACTTTTTCAAAATATTAATAAATACTATAATAATATAAAATTATATTAAAATACCACTGTTTCAGAATAGGAATTGAGGTGGCAAACAGAGTACAAAATTGTAATATAAATTTCAATAATAAAAAAAGCAGAATGCAGTGAAATCTCAAAATCTTCCAAACTAATCTTGATCTGAAATGGTCCACAGCGGTGGACATTTTGTAACTCTGTATGGCAAAACTAAAAACTGATCCAATCTGTGTTAATTGTTTTGAAAATAATGAGTGTTACTTTGGGGTGGAAAAAACCTATTTTAGTCAAAATTGATGATTTCAATTTCCTTTAAATTCCAATTCAACTTCCTTGGGGCGTGGCTGAATCAATTCAAATTCCAATTCTGTGTTGCCAGTTCTTATATACTGAATTTTGCCCTACCATGATTTAATTTTTTTTTCTTTTTATTTCTGCATTATGCAGGCAATGCCATCCAGGCGTTTGGTAATGGCACAGATGTTGGTGTGTGGCAACCCCAGCCACCCATCATGTCCACTCCACCTGACCCTTACACTCCACAGAAAGGACTGGACAGGACATTCAACGCACTGAATTACCCAGCACTTACCAATGACCTGGACAGTAACGCGGACCATCTCTACAGCTTCTGTGGAAGTCTGCAGGTACTGAAAGAAAACAGCGTGTTGTATTTAAAGAAATTATTTGAAATGCACATCCTAGGTTCTGAAAGTCACCAGAAATAAATCTTTTATGTTGATTAGGAAAGTGCAGTGAAAAAAAGCTGTGTAAAATGTCGCCCGGACACCCAATCTAATTGCCTTTTAAACCACCATATTGACTATCTCTGATGGTGAACGACAGCTGTCAGTCAGACACACATGTCGCTGTTGGCCCACACAGATGGTTAAAGATGCACAGCCTACGTCAACTTTACAAACAGCCGGCAGCTTGTTTGGATGCTTTCAGGCTTTGCTAGGCATACGATGACGATACGATTTTTCGAGTCTCAGAGTGAGATGAGGCTTTACTTTTGATTGATGGGTGTGGGCTGTTGCAGTGATAACACACACATAGGGCCTCTGGGTAGAAATGAGATGCATCAAACTGCCAGAGCTGTCATGTCAGAGCTAATTGGCTGGCACATTAACATGAGGAACACCCTTAAGCAGGATATACCCACCCATTACAATCTCTCTGAGGGAGACATATCTTCACCAATCATCTGCAAATCTAACTTCAAGACTGGCACACACGCGGCCTCTAAAACGACTGGCATACACACAGATAAACATCTTCAGAGGAATATTCCATGTTAAATATACTCTGTGGAGCATAAGCTGTTGACTAAAACATAATTTGTGACTTGTCCATTGTTATAAAAAAAAAAGAAAAAAAGGAAAATTATGCACTTACAATGTAAGTCTATGGGGCAAGTGCACAGTACAGCACCATAATCTTCACCATTAAAAGCACCATAATTCTTACGTACTTTTGCTGTTGTCTTTCACCGAATTAAAAAAATCTTTTATTTTCATTAAATAAATGTATGATTTTTTTTTTAAATAGAAAATTGCTACCTTGGCTTAAAAAAGGAAAATCTCTAAAAAGAAAATAATCAACACCAAAATTATAAGGACAAATCCTGAGAGAAAACACACACACAAAAAATAATAAAATAAAATAATAAAAGAATACTGAAATGATAGGGAGAAAAACACACACTCAAGTCTCCAGTTGTGTGAAGCATTTATTTTATAAGACCAAAAATTAAAATGCCAATGTGAACAGGCATGAAAAATGCATTCAGCTGGGCTTTTTTGTTTTTGACCCAATAAATTATTCACACAATTGGATACTGAGTTGTTAATGTTTAATATTAGTTAAACTTGGTTTACAGCCTTATAAAGATCCACCTAATTTTTTTCCCCTAAGGATGATTGTAAATGTTTATGTAAACAAAAAGAAACTTCAAATAAAAATCATATTTTAGCCCTCTGAAGCACTTTCTTTAGTTATTTTCTTCGATAATTGACAGCATGCTACAGATGGTATTGATAAAGCTTAACTTGTATTTAACTTGGAAAATTCATCCCCCCCCCACCCCAAATCTGCAGCTCATAATACAGTTCAAATACAGAATACCAGATACACTCCCGCAGATATAGCACAACAATTCATCATATTGGAGTAATAACAATATTATGATTTATTAGTAGACAGTTTCTTTTGTCAGATAGACTTCCAGGAAGGTTATTAATCATTCTATCCCACAATGCTTTTCGCAAGAATTAGCTCCATTCTCTCTCCATTGTGCTGCACCTTTATTATATTCCAGATTCTCTGAGGAATCACTGTATCGTTCCAACAAACCAACTGTATGTGTGTGTGTGTGTGTGCATGTGGGAAACTGGATAACAGCAGAGTCTCATGTAACTGGGTATTAAAATGCATTGGTGTGTCACATATTAATACAGACACACTGGCCTCCTGCACACAATATTAACACACACACAGCACATTGATTTGAGAAGAAGCAAGACCTTAGAGAGAGCTCTTGGCCACAGCGCTGTGTACGTGTGGTGTTTGTGTGTGGGCTGTGGGGCTCATTATCATAACATTACATCTCACTCAGAAGACCTCTCTTTGAGGCCAATACTTTATGACCTCTATTTGCCGTGGTGAATTACAGTGCTTTATTGAAGCTGTGCTTGACTTAGATCGCACTGGACTCAGTTTAAAGGGTTGCTGGATGGAAATGCTTCAGTGTGAGAAATGGTTTATAACACAAAACCTTGAAGAGCTTCTTGCAATTAATTGACTTTTCAGCCCGTATTTCAGCTGGCCTCTTTCTCTCTTTCTTTATAGGCTCAGAAACTGAAAAGTAATGTTACTCTGGATGTTCTTTGTGTGGTAAGAACCATACATTTCTACTCACCTAGGACTTTCCAATGAATAAGAAGCTGTTCACTCAAGATGCATTCTATACATTTTTGTCTATGTAATCATGCATCAGTGGACGTTGTTGAACGATGCGACGTGTCTTGTTGTTGTTGCATCCCACTGTAAAAAATTACGTTAACATAGGTTTTTTCATTACTTTAACTCATCAAAAAAAAAGAAAAACAGTTTCAACTTAATTTAAGTTATACTAGATTCAACTCATTTTTTTGAGTTAGTTTAATATAATTTAAGTTGAATTGACTTATACAGCCAATTTGATTATACTTAAAAATTTAAGGGAGCATCTCAACTGAAGTTTTTAATTTAAAGTATGTGAAATTTTTTTCAGACGATCAGTATGTTTTTAAGGCATATTAAAAGGATTGTTCAACCAAAGATGAAAATTACCCCATGATTTACTCACCCTCGAGCCATCTTAGGTGTATATGACTTTCTTCTTCCAGACCTGTCACAAAAGAAAGATAGCCGGAATTATGAAAGTCCCAATTATGAGATATAAAATCATAATTATGAAAACTTGCAAATGAGCTGTAAAGATGCATTTGTAATATATAAAGACATAATTACAAGAAAAAAGTAACAAATAGCTTTTTATTTATTTTTTTTACTCTAAAGTGGAAATGGGCTTTCATACTATTCGCGTTATGAAAAAACACAACAAAAAAGTTGTTTCAAAATGCACATATTGCCTGAACTGTGACATTTTAAAGCTTATAAATGTGTTAGGCTTAAACAGCTATAAAAACAAACAACCAGAAAATTGCATTGCCTCAACAAGATCAGAATGACTAACCATATGAAAACATGACCTTTCTCCACAGGATCCGCAGCTGAATGACCCCAATAGCTTTAATGCAATAGCTCGGAGCTCAACTAGTGCTGCCTGTCTGGTGGACTGGACTGTGCTGCTGCTGTCTCTGGTCTCAGTTCTTCAGTTTGGGCATCTCACAGCCCCACAGACATTATAGTCGCTCACCGATCAGACCTGCTGCTGGACTGCTGCTGCCGCCTCTGTACCATACAAAAATGTTGTATTTTGAGTTTTTTCCGCAAGTGGTTCTGTGCGCGCTGTGGTGTTTTGGTGTGATGAAACTATTCTTGGTCCACTTGCTTTTCTTTGTCACTTATCGGAGATAACGGACAAACATGGACATATCTGAACGTCAGTGGAAGGTCATCTAGGATTACTTCTGTTGCGAAAAACTTTCTGCAAACAGGTGTCGCCTGGACTCTTATATGTGGCAATTTTTTCTACCATCACAGCGAGACCTGGTTGATAATAGGCACATGGAGATGCAAGAACCACTTCTGACAGTGAAAGATTGACGCAGCTTCTGCATACTAGGGTGCTGCAGATGATAATTTATTTTCTCTAGGCTGATGCCACAGGAAAGCCTGCAAACTCCAGCTTGTACTCAAACAGTGTCAAGCAGTGCACAGAATTTTTTTTTGAAGGCTTATCAGCAAAACCTGCTGCTCCTGTCCCTTATTAGGACCTACAAACTCCATTCTCCCTTAAAGTGACAGTGACTTTTTGCAGTGCTCCAGCTTAGATGATACGGAATAGGAAACGAACATCTGGATAGACACGACACTTTATCACGTCAAAACACTGTCAGGTTTTTTTTTTTTAATTCCTTTAAATTGGTAAATGTCACATCTATTTTAGTTCTCTTCCTCTCCAGCGAAACACCACCATAAGGATGAAAGCTTAGCATCGATTTGATTATTTTGGGAACTTTTGGGACGTGCCATTCATCCTGGATATTTACTTGTAAATACCATCTTTGTTTACAATGACCATATTATGCTTCTCAAAGTTTATTTCTAATCTAGCAAACCTTTTCTGATGTTGTATCACCTCTGTTGTGTGAAATATGACTTAAGTTTTAGTGATGAAATAAGTAACTACGAGGGTTGATACCACCGTTCAGTATATGTCAAATGTGCTGTATGTACATTCAGTGAAAACGGTTTCTTCTGCTCATCCGAAAGAAGTGCTCTCCAAGTATCATTTCTGCATTGTTGTTGTACTGGTTAGCTGTAAAAAGAAATATAAATATATACGTACATAGAACAGGGCTGTAAGACATGCAAGAGCAAAGAGAATCTTACATTAAACAAACTAAAGAAGGCCTTTTAACGTATGTCTTTTTTTTTTCTTTAGTTTTTTTTTTTCTTTTACTTCAGATACATGAGAAAATATGTGTGAAGTATAACAGGGGTTCTCAAACAAGCGGTTTTTGATATTTTTTGACAAATAAATGCAGCCTTTGTGAGCATAGGTGACTCTTTTCAAAAACATTTGGAAAAACCTGCTGACCCCAAACTGAATGGCAGTGTATGATACAAAAAGGTACAGTGTCAAAGTATATATTTATACTAATGTTTTTAGAAAGAGGAATGAAAGTTGCATCATATTTGGGTGTTTAAACAATTTTAAAACCCTTGAGCTCAAAAGTATTTAACATTGAAGTGCACATCAGACAGTTCTCTGGCAGACTGTGCCATTTAGTGTTTAACAAGACATGCTGCCAGTGTCAGTAATGTGTAAAGACTATAAATGAAGGGCTCTTGGATTCTCATTAACAAAATAGGAGATAAACTAGGGTGGCCATATGTGCTGTTCATACGGGACACGTCCTGGCCAGGATTTTTATATTGCCTAAAACATCCAAAGTAGTTTGACCAATAACATGCAGGTATTGTATATAATCGACCAATCGTGGCGCGTGAGAAGGTGAGATCAACGGAGAATGATCAAAGCGATGCAAATACGCGCACGTGTTTGTTCGTTCGTTCGACTTGAAGCGTCGCTGTGCACCGATCATTGAATGACACCAAAGTACCACGAGAGCGATTCGAAAGCATAAGGAGTCGTCTGTTCTGCTCTCTATAGCTCTCGTGAATGTCATACAACGATCAATCTGCACAGTGCAAACAGCCAAAACCTGGATATTTTAAGCAATATAGAAATTCTGGCAAGACGCGTCCCGTAAAAATGGCCCGTATGGTCACCCTAAGATAAACTGAATGTCTACTTCTCCTATGGATTAGCCCCATTTGATTCACTATGCCAGTATGTCTTTCACTGGCAAAAATAGTTATACGCTTTACACTTTACAACATTAAACTTGCCATATGAACAGGATGCCATAAAAAGCTCTTGTGGTTTAGTGAGTTCCTGTCAGTTTGACTGATGACTCAAAAGTCACTAACCAGCTTAGCAGTCCTAAAAAAATCATAAACTCAAATGCTTTTGTGACAAAAAGGAGCTGCAAAACAGAATATGTTAGTGGTAACAACTTACAATTTTCTAGTTTATATATGTTAACATTAGTTAATGCAA
This sequence comes from Sinocyclocheilus rhinocerous, assembly GCF_001515625.1. Lineage (NCBI taxonomy): Eukaryota > Metazoa > Chordata > Actinopteri > Cypriniformes > Cyprinidae > Sinocyclocheilus > Sinocyclocheilus rhinocerous. Next base: position 3,297,355 of record NW_015626033.1, on the reverse strand, counting down.
CACTGTTACATGAACAATGCTTTTACAGCATTTATTAATCGTATCTATTGTTAAAGAAATAGTTCACCAAAAATAAAAATTTGCTGAACATTTACTCAACCTCAGGCCACCCAAGATGTAGAAGAGTTTGTTTCTTCATCAGAACAGATTTGGAGAAATGTAGCATTACATCACTTGCTCACCAAAGGATCCTCTGGAGTGAATGGGTGCCGTCAGAATGAGAATCCAACAAGCTGATAAAAACATCACAATAAGTCAACACGACTCGTATTTAGACAATTTTAACTACAAACTGGTTTTTTTTTTCAGCTAAAAATACAAGTCCTCCATTTATAATATTGCTTTCTCCAGTGAAAAAGTCTTCTCGTCTGAATCAGGAGAGAAATATGCACAGATCAAGCAGTGTTTACAAGTGAAAACAGTTCTAAACAAATACATTGGTGGATGTGGAGATGGACTTTTGCGCTGGAGGAAGCATTATTATGAATTACGGACTTATATTGAGGCCAGAATCAACAGTTTAAAATATGTTTCTTACAAACACATACAGTATCGTCGTCACTTCACATGACATTAATTGATGGACTGGAGTCATATGAATTACGATTTAAATTAAATTGATGTATTATGAACAAACACAAATTGACAATCAACAGTAATTTGAATTAATCTAGATTAATAAATACTGTAAAAAAAAAAGTTCATTGGTAGTTCATGATACTTAATGCATTAACTAACAGAAGAGATGTAGAAGCCAGTGCTGTGTTTGAATCACCGGTTACCTGGCTGTCATCAAACATGCTTTAGCTTCAACTGTTACCTCAGTTTGACTGTTCTTGGCCATTTTATCAAACTGGATTAACTTTCACTCCTAGCAGGCAGGATTAAGCGATAATGGGGGCATGATTGTCAGTCGGATCACATCAGTCCACTCTCCCCAGGACAATAACACACAAGGACGCAACCCAGTTCACCTAGAACTCACTCAACATGCTGCACTAGGATGTGGTGTTTCTTGACACCAGCCACCGCTTCAGACATGATGACTGAACATGTTTTCCAAAAGATTGGTAGAGGATTTATTAGCGGTGTCACATTGGGAAAAAAAAGGGAATTTATGAGAAATTTGCATGGTAGGAAACAAGGAAAGCTGAGAGGCGAGATTTAGTAATCGCTCAAGCGAAGCGTCAGTGTGGAGTCTGTTTGAAAGAAAGAGATCACAACGCGTCATTGTAATTGCGGAGCATCGCAGATTTGCATCAAGCACAATATGAGCTGTGAAGCAAAAATGAAAAGCAAATGACACGGTATCAAATAAATGAAAATTTGATGAGCTGGGTGTCTGGTCTGTTTGATATAAATTTGGAATAAGAAAGCCAGACTGATTAAAAAATACCTCCTTTGTACACAACAAGCACAGCCATGTACGAACCTCAGTGAAAGACTAAAATAATTGTGTTCCTCAAATGAAAGAGAGGTACAGAAGATGCAGAACAATGTAATCAGTGTGTACTGTCTGCTCTCAGACAGGAACTGGTATCTAATTACCTCTCCCTTGACCTTGGGGCCTGGCAACGTTGTCTTTTTTTGGAGAACATCATTTCAAAATTCTTGTACCATTCCACAAAAGTGACACTTCTAAACTTACGACTGTACTTTTTTTTATCTTATTTGTGGTAAATGTCAGGGTTTCAGGGGCTGTTTGTTATTGATTTTCTTCAAAGCTACAGAAGGGCACAGGTAATACAGTGGGTTAGTGATCTGATTCATTGATAACACCAAGAAGATGTGAGACCTCCTAAAGTCTTTCACATTACTAGAAACTACCAGAAGAGCTTCAACACAAAAACCTGTTATTCAGTAACAATCCAACTTAACCAGATGCTAAATGTGCTGAATAGTGTTGCACCATATTTAATAGGGATGCACAATAAATTATCATATAGGTTAGAATATTATATTTTTTTTATTAAATTTTTTTGATTGTGTTTGCTCATTTATTCTAACTGATGCTCACTTAAAGCTAATATTTAGAATATTAAACCTTTAATAACACTGTGAAATGTAATATTTAGCTAATTTTAAAATGAATGCCATTAATTTTTCATACTTCATCATAATGCTGTGATGCCTAAATTCAATTTTAGCAATTAACCAACTAACTTCAGTGTTTTATTTTTAATCTATTTAGAAAAATTAAAGTTGATTTAATTAAACAAAATCCATAATTCTTTATCGGCTTACCGATATTGGACAGAAATGTAATATTGGTGCATCCCATTTATTCAAATTCTTTACAAGAGCTACTGCATATTGGTAAAAATTATTATTTTATTATCTTTTTTTTTGACTGCTTAACATCAGGCAAAGGGACTGACAAAGATGGATGGATGGATACATAGGGGACAAGAAGTCAGTCGCCAAGTGTGGCCATATCTAACTTGTTTGTAATGGATTTCATGTCGTTTCCTAAGACATATGTGCTTGTCACTTGTGATCTCTGAACTCTGACCTCTAAAATGAGGATTATAGTCTTAAGTCCACTTGTCAAATATTTCATATGTGAGGGTGGAAAGGTGAAAGGGTAGACCTATGCCCAGAATGCACTAAACATGCGGTACATGACGATTAGTCATGGGCTATTTCATAGCTTGAAAGCAAAGTGAGGACGGAAGTGGGCAGAGGGACACCGAGATGGGACAGGGACGTGACTCATAGGACAGCTGAGGGGAGCCAAAGATATGAGGCTCTTTGTTATTACCGAAGGCAATTAGGCGTAATGTCTGGTTTCTGCATAGTCTTCAGTGCCATGTGCCCAGCTTTCTTTTAAGGGGTCTAGAATACAGAAAGACAAGCATCAGCTTTGTGACCAGATGAGCTCTGTCTAATTTGCAATGAAGCAGAAAAAAATCACCCGATATCAGAAGGGAAATAATTCAGAGGGAGTATTCATGTCTTCTGCAGGGTCAGCAGGATTTGAGACATACAATTTCATAAAGGGTTTGTGTCGGCTGATTATTTCAAAAGTTCAAATTCAAAAAGGCTAACTTGTTTCCAGGTTTTGGCCTACAAAAATACATCACCCGTGCAGCACTCTATAATCTGCAGATTATAAAATGTACGGATAATGTGTTCACTATTATTATTATTATTACTTTATTATTTCATTTTTACAGTATGTTATTTACAATATTAGAGATTATTTTGTGTAATAATTTATGGCATGCCACAGACTGATCCCATATTTAATCGTGAACATTCCTTTTTAGCACTATGCTTATATGTGACCCTGGACCACAAAACCAGTCTCAAGTCGCTGGGGTATATTTGTAGCAATAGACAAAAATACATTGTATGGATTGAAATTATTGATTTCTTTTTAATGCCAAAAAATATTAGGATATTAAGTAAAGATCATGTTCCATGAAGATATTTTGTAAATTTCCTACTGTAAATATATTAAAACTTAATTTTTGATTAGTAATATGCATTGCCAAGAACTTAATTTGGACAACTTTAAAGGCGATTTTCTCAATATTTAGATTTTTTTGCACCCCCAGATTCCAGATTTTCAAATAGTTGTATCTCGACCAAATATCGTCCGATCCTAACATATCATACATCAATGGAAAGCTTATTTATTCAGCTTTCATATGATGTAGAAATCTAAATTTCGAGAAATTTACCCTTATGACTGGTTTTGTGGTCCAGGGTCACATATACTGTATGTTCACATATAAATGAAATGAAAACTATTCCCACGTAAAATAAAGTGTCCCAGAGAAGCACATGTCAGTGTTGGTAAAACCCATCCTCCTCTTTGCAGGTCTCGGTGTTACAGGCATCATAAGGATGAATGATTTATCCATAACCATCACTCATTCTCTCTCACCTCCTGTATCACCAACAGGCTCGCACTCTCATTAATATCTCTTAATGTTAGTGCCAGACACCTTGATTTACGCTGGGCATTTCCTGCCAACTACAAGCAATAAAGGCACGAGGCATCTCTCACAGCACTCATCCACTGACACACCCAGAGATTTACGGCTGCACCGGATACACACTCCATGACTCCCCCACCCAATGATTTGAACGACTGATCTTGACAGATTCATCCATACGGAAATGGCACGTCTCAAGCGCTCATCAGAGGATGGGATCAGGTGACAAATAGGCAAAGGGAGGAGTCCGGAGAACAAGGAGGAGGAAAATGGATCGTTGGGTGATTTTATATTTCTTTTAACAGTCCCCATGCTGTCATCACTTCAACATTGATTGCAGCTGCTCAAAAATACAAATGTTATCATGTGTTCAAGAAGCGTTGACCAGAGACTAATGAGTAGGCTTGGTATCGAATGGTTTCCAGAAGACAGTGAGGAACGCTTTGACATGGGAAATGCAAAAACAAGCCAGGCTTATCCATCACTGCCTTTGATACATGGCGTGATGTTACGGCTGTCACCCGTCAGCAGGCTGGAAAAACACATATACACGCGCAGATCTGAGAAGAGTTATCCATACGTCTCCCCTGAGTGTCTTTATGGGCATTAGTCAGCTGTGACAGCTCATTCTGTCTATGTCAATCTGTGCCGCACACCTACCTGAGCAGACTGAGTGACTAGCTAGGTCTGGTGACGGTCACAGTGAGGCAGATGGAAAAAAGGTGTATATGAAACAGCACAACCTTCAGGGATCTAGAATATGCATTGCACATCATGCATCAACCCTAATTTGGGTTAGAAATGTAATATTATCAGACCATTATGGCTTTAAAATTTGATTGGACGAACCATGTTTTAGACCCATGGCCCATGCTTCATCTTTACAGGTTGATTTTTGGATTGATTTGATGACAAAAATTGGGGCCTAATACTTGGTGGTGGCAAAACCCCTACGATAAAACACCAATGTTCAAGTTAAATTTAATAATAATAAACTTATTTATTTCTTATATATTTTAGCTTAACTGTATGCAGTTTATGGTTGCGCATTAATATAGCCCATGGAATCAAATTATAAATCTGGAAGTATTCTGTTAATAATTAAGCTATAAGGCAAGAGTGGCTGTGTTATACAGTGTAATTATTTATATACTATTATAGCATTTATTATTTTTAATTCACTTTTTTTATATTTTCAGTTTTCAGTAATTTTAGTGTTTGGTCATTTTTTATTAATTTCTTTTTTTTCCAGTTTTACTCATTTTAGTACTTAAACGTAAACTTATTTTTATCAGTTGTCAAGGCAACATTTCTAATTTTCTATTTTCTTTTAATTTTTTTTTTGTTTTAGGTTTCCATCTTATATTTTTATTTCAAATTCAAATCAAAAGTTTTAATAGTTTTAGTTAATATCAACACTGGTGCTCTATTGTGGACATATCAATATATCAGTTAATCAAAATTTTATATTATTAAGCAAACAGGTGGCGTCTTACCACTCCTTAGAATAATAGAACGTTCCTATGCAACAAAAATAATACATTATGGGAGGCATGCAGTGATATGACTATAAGGTGTTTTGCATCATAATTGCTACTATCTTGAGGATTTTATCAGATCTGTAATGTGGTAGTGACCAGACAGAATCCAAGATCAGAACTATTTCAATACACACACACACACTGTGTGACAGCCAGGACATTAGTTGAATTTTGTATTAATTCGCCAAGCTGCTCTCTCTATGATTGTTATGTTGTTTGGCAATGGCAAAAAACCTAGTTAGGTTAATGAACTACTTAATGGATGAATTGTACCAATTGAACATTGGCATTTTTTTTTCATATTGCTGTTGTTGCCATTTTATGAAAGCAAAGGCACTCAAATCTGTGGGTTTTAGGCAATCCACTTCACATCGCTGCCTAACACCCCTTGACTGTGGTAAAATAATGGGTCACTAAAACTGTATTACAGAACACAGATATTTGCTTTGCGTGTCAGGGATAACAGGCTCAGATCAGCCTCCAAAAAACAGTTGGCTATATTTTAGCATTGGTAAACCATTAATTCTTTCCACAGCAGTTATGAGAGTAACATGGAAATACCATGGTTCTTCAAATACATTACACTGTCTTAGTGATCAGCAAGGAACATAATTGATTCAAGTGTTTTGAATGACATGACAATATTATATCTACATATTTTATAATTTATTTGACTGATTAAGCCAATAGAGAGACTAACTGGTTTTACACATAAAGGACACACAGTAATTACATTATTAATGTATCCATTTGTACATTTTCGGTGTATCTTCTACCGACGAGCATTTTAACACTGGGGTATTTGCTAACAGCAATGAATCCTAGCGAGAACCACCAAATGATTGATTTTGTTAAAGCCTTGAGACGAGCTCTGCGTATTCACATGCACTGGAATGATCCAAGGATTTCTGAATATTCAAGTGTTTTATTTTGACATTCATCTGTAAAATACAATGAAGATTAATGATATGCACTGAGTGATGAATGAATCTCAATCCACTTCACATCGCTGCCTAACACCCCTTGACTGCGGTAAAATAATGGGTCACTAAAACTGTATTACAGAACACAGATATTTGCTTTGCGTGTCAGGGATAACAGGCTCAGATCAGATCAGCCTCCAAAAAACAGTTGGCGTGTCGATAAGAGCGCTGGCGATGGCTATACCTGCAGACAACACACAACAAAGCAAGCTCAGGGTCAGAGAGGAGCAGTGCAGACTCACAGAGAGCATGTCAAAGCAAAGTTATTTAAAAAAGGGACAATGGTAACTTAAAGCTATCTCTTTCAAAAGAACAACTATCATCTCGTTCATTTTTAAAGACCAATTTTTGACTCTTCATGCATAAAGAAGAGGGTCCACACATGCCTTGGAAGACTAAGAAACTACTCCTTGTTCAATGTCAAGGTCATTGGTTTCAAGGAGCATCCCTTTCTCTTATTCTGTAGCCACTTTCTCTCATTCTAGGATGGGGGTTTGAAGTGAGCTCGACTCCCAGCACCCTATGTTTCGCGCCAGGATTCTGTCATGGACTGCTGTGGTCAAAACCATGTCCGCAATCCCAAAGCCATTTTTCAAAACAGCATCTCACAAATCATCCTGCAAACACAACGGCCACGTCTGTGCTAGTCTGGCACTGCTCCCTCCCTGCTATTGAAGCAATACAATTATCAGAGGGGAACAATTCATTACTTCAGACAGGCCAGGGCAAAAGGAATTGAATTCAGCACAACAGTGTGAAGCCAGAGCTTCAAGTGTTCAGGCAAAGAGGATTTACATCCAAGAACAACCTGAGCCTCAGACAGTTACACACTGCCCTTCATCGATTTATTACCCATCACACCTGGGCCTCAGGGAGGAATGTGAAAACTCCACATCTGTCAACAGAACAGTTCTGGGGAAGTGTGCAGTGTACGCCTACTACTGGTGTGCTTTTAGAACTGGTTTTGCATGAACTTTAACTACTCACCATTCAGGTCAAAAAGGATCGGACATGAGCCAGTAATGGTGGGTCAGTAGAGTTTAAAAAAAAAATACTGCTAGATTTAAAAAATAAAAAGGGGTCAGATCGTGAGGATTTTAGAATAAAAGAGTTTGCTAACTTGCTGAGCTGCAAAAATGGCTTCAGAAATTCTTGAATTTCAAGTGTCAAAAACCCAAACATTAAGAAATGACCACCAACATATACTCATCATCAGTTATAAAATAAAATATACAATAAAAAATAAATAAAATAAAATACTACAAGCACATATCTCCACATTTTTTCTTTACATTGCTTCAACAAAAATGATTTAATGTTATATAAAGCCAGACATGCATGTTTTCCTACTGAAATCCCAATGAGAAGAAAAAGAGGTCACTTATTTGATCACACATGCATGTAATGAGCAAACATCCAGTTGATTTTGTTAGCCAGGCGCAAAATGAGAAAGACCTTCAGCACCATGGAAATCTCGTAGGATCTGTGAATATAATCAATATGGTTAGAAGCGATCAGCTGTCTGTTGGCTGAGTTCATTACCATGTCCCAGCGCTAGGTCGAGTGGGAGGCTATTTCAGTGTAAAAAAAAAATAGGTACCATGTTTTCAAGATCAGGATCAGGTGACGCACCACTTTATCCGAGCAGACTAACACCTACACATCCCATCCTGCTGTGAAACTTCCAAAAAGACGAACCAAAACAAAGCTCTTTGACGACAAAGAGACATCTGTACACGAAGCTCCTGTGCTTCTCTCCAAAAATATTCTTTGTTGAGTCAGAAGAGTCTCAGCATTTTTACCCCTCAGTCTCTCTCTCCTTTTATTTCTCTCTCTATATCTGATGTACCTCTCTCCAAAAGTGCTCATGACGAACTTCAACAGCCCAGCAAGCAGCCACTCTAAAGTTTTCAGTGCCATGAAATTACAACAAAGCTCAGTCTCGACAGATCCAACTTCTTTAGATATCACCAGAATACTCTTTTTGTGCATATCAGTTGTTGTTGTTATGCGCTGTTATTTGTTGCCTCTATTTTGTGCTTGTCAAACAAAAGAGAAGCTATTAGAGATGCTTTATTGAAACAAAAGTTGTTGTTTTTTTCTCCAGATCAGTCAAGTTCCTGGGGAGGAAGTCGAGCTTAAAGGGACAAGGTCCCATAAAGCAGCATGTTGACTGACAGGCCTGCTGAGAAGAGGAGGGGGTAAAAGCTTTTTATTCTTAGTCCAATCTTATCACTCTGTAGTTCTCAAAGCCAGACAGAGTTCTATGAGACAGACCTCGAGCTGACATGGCTTTTAAAGCACCGCTGTCTAAATATATGCGTGTGTGATGTGTCAGTATGAACTCTCAGAAAAGGTGTTGTCAGGTGAAGGTGAATGACAAAGATGGGGGGGAATACAGAAACTGGACACCATCAATATTGAATCAATTATTTTTTGTTTGTACATTTGTAGAAGACAAATGTCTTCTTGTTTGTTACAAGACAATCCTTTGTCTCAAAGTCAAGGACACTGAGAGGTGCAATATCTTTTCTTGGTTCAATAAGCTGTAACAGACTGGATCTTTTTTATTCAGGCTATAGACAGGAGACATTCAGACTGGGGTAAATCATAGTGGTGTAAGAGGATATGACCTGCAGTCACAGACAAACTTACATCAGACCACCAGGGGAACGCTAGAGAACTTCACTGACTTCCTACATGAAATTAATTCCCACATGGGGAAAGAACCAGACTGCAACAAAATAAGTGAGCAGCGGGCATGTTAATTCAGTATGAAACATTAACTGAGAAGCTGCCTGTACCATGTCAGAGTTTTAAATTTCAGTCAAATTTTATGCCAGGGATAAACTTACCAAGCACACTTGGAGGATAAACCACCAAAGAACATGTAGAAACAATTGGGGTGCACAATACATCAGTACAATATCAGTTTTCTGTGGATATTAGAGATTTTTGTTTACTATATCGGTATGGTTCGAGATTTGATATTTTCTCAATTTTTAAATTTAGATTATCTTTGCTGTAATGCTCACTTAAAAGATAATCTTCAACACTAATAATTTAATAATTAATTTTATTATAATTTAATAAAATTATACAATTCGTTGATGTAATGCTAGTAACACTAGTAATTTAACAATTAATTAAATTATAATTTAATTAAAAATATTATTTAATAATTTATTACCACTGTTAATGTCAAAATGAATATCCATTTTTCATAAAATATTGTGATGCCTAAATGTAATTTGTAGCATTCACTTATAGCATTAGTGTTTTATTTTGAAATTATTTAGCCAAAAGAACTTAGGTAAAGAATTGTGATATTAACCACAGCATCAAAATAATTATTGTCTTATTGATGTTGGTGATGCTTATATGATGCTGATGAGTTTTAATACTGGTACATCCTTAAGAAGAATTTTAGAACAATGAGCCACTTGGTTTATTTCAACTGACACAGCCAATTCTGGTGACAAAAAATTATTATAATAAGTATTTTGTGGGTGCATAATGCTTCTACCTCAATTTTCCTATAATCTGTGAGCAAAACAAGGTGGTGCACCATGATATAGTAATGGTATCAGACATTAATGAATTTGGCTGATGCTTTTATCCAAAAAGACTTATATTGCATTCAAGCTTTGCATTTCCTAAAAATCAAACCCATTACCTTGGTTGTGGCCAGCACCATGCCCTACTGTTTCAGAAAGGCTACATGTAAAACAAGGTACATATAAATTGGGGACACATTTTACGACACCTTTGGAAATTACTGACCTGACTGGCCGGGTGGAGGAACACCAGATGCCACTCTTGGGAGGTACATTAGCACTGTGAGCACTGCTGCTTTAGCCCCTGAACAGGGTTCCACAGCAACTGGCTTGGGCGGTCCCTGTGAAGAGATCAGAGGAGAGGAAATGTGTCATCTATAACAAGCCTCCTCCTGAACACATCACCATCATTCACAAATGTCACAATACTCAGTGTGAGCTGACATTGTAGGATGTCTCTCGCAGGTCGACAGAAAAGGAAAATCCACATCGTGATAATCTCAGTAACAAATCATCTCCCTGAAACTCAAAGACTTCGCAAAGTGCAAGCCACTTTCAAGTTCACATCATGCACGCACAGGCGGAGAAAATCTGTGACATTTCAGGTTGTTGACTACCAACTCGGGTCGTGTTGTAGCACCAGCTCTTCAGTGGGAGCTGCCCTGGATAGAAGTATGCATCAGTGGGTCTCTGATGCAACGCAGTGGAATGAGGAGGAAGGAAGCCACAGGCAATTGTGATCTTAAAATGCCATCTTTTATCTCACATTACAGATTATTCAGTGCTGGTCCACATTTAAAATGAATGCTTTTTAAAAAAAAAGGATTTGTCAATGGTTTTATGTGTTTTAATGACAAAGGGAGTCATAAATGTCCTTGCCAATGAATAAAGCACACGTGTGATGTTGTGTGTGTGGGATATTGTCTTTAAGATTCCCTCAGCTCATTAATACACTCTCATCTCTGGCCCTCCACACACACTCTGACTCAGCTATAGAGTGGCTTTATTCACCATTTAAAGAGAGTGCCTCTTCAAGAGCTCTTCCGAGAGCGTGCTGCAAGATCATAGACTTTGGCAGCCAATGGCTCTCCACAAAATGAAGCTTTAATATTTTACCTCAGTGGCCAAAATGCGTAAAAAAAAAAGAAAAAAAAGTAAGACACAAAAAAGGGAACAGATGCCAACTATTATTTTCTGCCAAGAATGGTCCTAATCGAGTCTATGAATTTAGCGCCAGCCGTCAAACCAACAAAGTTACCCTAAGGTACATTTCCCTAAAGCAGGAATGTTTAATACAAATCTGGCCCTTTCCCACCTCTATATAATTATGGCAATTATTGAAGCACACAGAAGATATTTAATTGAGCTTTCTGTGGATTTGGACTGATATGCAGATCATTAAAATGTTTTTTTGTGTGTGTGTGTCCTATTGCATCGTATCACACAACCAAACAGACCGTCAAAATCTGCCTATATCCATTTTTCAGCTTAAATTAACAATACTTTTATTAAGGCACAAGTCAGGAGATGGATACAAAAACATTTCAATGGCTTTATCAATGCCTAGAAGCACAGTGAAGTCTATTATTGTTATGAAGTGGGTGGTATTTGGAACAACACAGACCCTCCCTAGATCACAACGTCGCTCCAAACAGGATGAAAGAGCCAGGAGGAAACTGGTCAGAGAGGCTACCAAGAGGCCTAAAGCAACTCTGAAGCAGTTGCAGGAATTAATGACAAAGAGTGGTCATTGTGTGCATGTGACAACAATATCACAAATTCTCCACAAATGTGGCTTGTACGGGAGGGTTGCAAGAAAAAAGCCACTCCTCAAGAAAGGCCACTTGCAGTCACGACTGAGCTTTGCCAAAGCACAACTTTGGCGCTTTTCCACTGCATGGTACGGCACGGTACGGTTCACTTTTGGGAGGTTTTCCACTGGGTACAGTACCTGGTACTTTTTTTAGTACCACCTCGGTTGAGGCTCCAAGTGAACCGTACTGTTACCAAAACGTGACGTGTTCCGCGTCGCCCCATCAAGCTCTCGCTGGATCCGCTCCTCTGCTATCAATGAGAGGAACATCTGTACTTCCTTAACATACAACGAAACAGCCACTTTTTGGTTGTTAAAAAAGGTGATTACCAAAACGTGATGTATAAACTCTGCTGATCACTGATTGGCCGGAGAGAATCGTCACTATCTGCGTCACTGAACTTGAACTAAATTTAATTATTTGGCCTCAACACCAAACGATATGTCTGGCGGAAATCCAATACAGCTCATCATCCAAATAACAGCATTCCTACAGTAAAGCATGGAGGTGGTAATATCCTGTTATGGGGGAGTTTCTCTGCAGCAGGGACTGGAGCACTTGTCAGGACAGAAGGAAAAATAAATGGGGCAAAATACCATCAAATTCCTGAATAAAATCTGCTGCCCTCTGACAGAAAGTTGTCAATGGGAAGAAGGTTTACCTTCCAACATGACCCAAAGCACACAGCAAAAAAGTGGGGAACAAATGCACAAATATATACAGCAATGACTATACAAATGCATAGCCTTTCTGGAGAGGCAAGATTTTGCCTAATAAAATCATAGAGAATGTGTTCAGTTCTAAAATGAAAGAATGCCCAAGCCTATCGCTTTCTCTCATTTTGTGATAGAACTCGTGGAACGTGAAGGCATAGGCGTGGAGGGGCTTGTGAAAGGTCAAATTAAGCTTGCGCTGACAGTGATGTCCATCAAGCCCAGCGGACAGAGGCTGTTATCAGAGCAATATCTGTCTCTTTGAGAGGAAAAGAGGCCACTTGTGCTGCACTTAAAAAGTTCAAAGCCATTGTTTCTGAGTGACAGGGGTGGCAGGGGGCGTCTAGCTTCCCTTCTAGCTCCTTGATTCCTCCGTGTGCAGAATATCATTGTTTTTCCTCTTGATTGTCTCTCTCTCCTTCACACTGCATGTTGTTTTTTTCTCAAAATCAGTCTGTAGTCTGTGGAGATATATCCTTCCCTTTCTAAAGGCCTACTTAGATCTTAAGGACAAGGTTAAGTTTACACCATGGAGAAAAACGTACCCATAAGGATGGATTGTCGATACAATAATTTGCTCTGCTAGCCAGACAATAGGGGTCTAGTCTCTAATCCACCACAGAGCACCATATTTATCATAAGTGATAGACAGAACAAACCACAATGGTTTGACAGTGGCCTCAAGACTCTTCACTCTGACCGTCATATACAAATGCATCTTCTTGCTTTTGAATGATAGAGAAAACCTCATTATTTCTGGCAAAACACACCAATTACAGTAAGTGATTCATGCTAAATATAACACTTAATTACTTATCTCCATTTTCAACCCTACACTTGCATACCCATTTCTGGCCAGTGCTATCGTCTGAGCTTGGTAGTTAAAGATCTATTTCAATTTCACACCCAAACATGCATGCAATAGACCTTACACTTGAAAGTACTTTTAATGACAGAAAAAAAAAAATGTTCAAAGCTTTGAAACATTTGACTAATTTTAATGTTTGTTCTGTGAGTGTACTGTACATGTAGGGTACATGTCTTTTAATATGTTTTCTATAGTATATATGTCTTTTATATATAAAAATTCCTCAGAGGAAAAAAAATGACAAACATTAAATATTGCTTAATAAATTATTATTATTTTATTATAAAATATAATATAGTGTATAAAATGAATAAATACATCCCACAAGGTTAAAAACTACTCCTTTATACAAAAAAGATAATCCATCAAAGAAGAGTCCTATTTATAGAACTCCTATAAAACATCCATCACAAAATACTTGACACAAAAAGACCCTAAAACAGGGGTGGCGAACTCCGGTCCTGGAGAGCCGCAGCC